>NC_090730.1:179758879-179763879 GCF_036898095.1 Palaemon carinicauda
TAAACATACTTAAGACAGGTGGCTTCTGCCCGGGCATCCATGTGATATGCAAATTCGTTGGCCACCCACCCGCCCACCCACCCGTCTCTGCCCATGTGAATTTTCGCTTCTTGACCACCCACCTCATATTCGTTGGTCACGTGGTTTTAGAAATAGAGTTTCCTCTGCTCAGATGATGTACCAACAAACTGAGATGAACCAAAACATTGGATGTGTACTAGCCCCATTTTTTTTTTTCTTAAATACTCTTCTAGGAGAAGGACACTCCAAAATCAAACCATTGTTCTCTAGTCTTGGGTAGTGCCATAGCCAGTGTACCATGGTCTTCCACTGTCTTGGATTAGAGTTCTCATGCTTGAGGGTACACTCGGGCACACTGTTCTATCTAGTTTCTCTTCCTCTTGTTTTGTTAAAGTTTTTATAGTTTATATAGGAAATATTTATTTCAATGTTGTTACTATTCTTACTTTTCCTTGTTTCCTTTCCTCATTGGGCTATTTTCCCTGTTGGGGCCCCTGGGCTTATAGCATCCTGCTTTTCCAACTAGGGTTGTAGCTTAGCATTTAATAATAATAATAATAATAATAATCTTATCAAATACAACTAGTGTAGAGTGGCAAGTAGTCTTATTTTGCACTTGACTCTAATGCGCACTTGTACTTTGATGTATTCAATCTAAACTTAGAAGTATTATCTTCAAAATATATTACCAATTCCGTAATATCGCAAGAGGGTCTGCCACTCCCTTTTATTCTTCTCCTGTACTTTTCTTTCTCCCTATTTCCTTAATTTTTCCCATCCCGAGTACCTGCCTTTGAGCTTTAAACTGGATTGTATCCAGGGGTACTCTTCCTTTCCCCATATTCCCCACTTCCCTATTATTATTATTATTATTATTATTATTATTATTATTATTATTATTATTATTATTATTATTATGGAATTGTCCTTGGGTCATAACCCACATGTCCACTAGATTTCGTTTAAATTGGTTCTGTAGTTTTTGTGTAATGTTGTCCACAATAAACAAAATAAACTAACAAAGTATTTGCCATTTACATGCGTACTTGTACTTGTATGTACTTTATCCGAAATGTTACAAAATCATTCTTGGGTCCTATCCGACATAACTACAAAGTTTGGGCAAAATCGGTGCAATAGTTTTTATGTAAAGTTGCTCACAAACCAATAAATACAGGACATGGGTGAATACATACGATTCTATTTTAAAAAGATTGAAGGGAGTTTGTTCCGATGGAATTTATTCTTATTATTTTTTTTTTTTTTTGTCAACGTTTATACTTTTACTTAAGATGATCTTATGGATGGAGAAATAATCCAAAAAAAAAAAAAAAAAAAAAACGTGTTTTATTGATTTCCTTTGAAGTGCGATTCGTTTGTTCCGATGGAATTTATTCTTATTAATTTTTTTCGTCAACTGTTGTGCTTTTACTTAAGATGATGTTATGGATGGAGAAATAATCCCCCCCCCCAAAAAAAAAAAAAAAAAAACGTGTTTCATTGATTTCCTTTAACGTGCGATTCGTATTCGAGATAAGTAATGACACGTGTCACGGGGTCATATAGGACGAGAAGAAACTGGACCTTCCCCTAAACAATCGATTAACACCGTTTGACCTTTACACGATCGAACGGTTCGTCGAACCCGGCTGACGAACCTGCTTTTCAAACGGTTCGAAGAGGTGGATTCAGCCACAAATAAGGTTTGTGGACAATGAAACTCCGGCCACAAAAGTCAAGCGAAAACAAACTTTCTTCGAACCATTCGACGAGTGTTCGACATCCGTTCGAACATCATTTCAAACACATTACTGTCGAACCGCGTTCGACGAACCGTTTGAACATGTAAACCCGCCTTCACTGTCTGTCTCCGGCGCTCTCACTCGTCTGGAGTACTGTTCCTTCCGTCGCATTCTTCTGAGTCTCTGTAATGACTTATGCAAGTGCAATGTCTGCAGCCGGGATACCAAATATAGCCCGATTGTTCCTCCTGCATTTCTTCTGGCCGAGTGACCGGAAAGGTCATTGCTTCCTTCTCGGAGATGTGCTGATGACTGGACTTCTAAACTGGTTAATTGAAATTTGCATGAGGGTACACTCAGGCACACTATCTGATTCTTTATTTCCTTTCCTCACTGGGCTATTTTTTCCTCGTATTTCCTTTCCTCATTGGGGTATTTTTCCCTGTTGGAGTCCTTGGGTTTATAGCATCCTGTTTTTAAAACTAGGGTTGTAGCTCAGCAAGTAATAATGATAATGATAATTACTGACACATATCAAGACTGCTGTTTTACCTTTCTGGATTTTTTTCCTATTTTTTTTTTTTTTAGAAAAATTGGATTTTATTTAATTTATGGATTTTGGCTTAATAGCAAGGCGCAGGGGCCCGTAAGGCCATTCAGTGCCCAAGTACAAATGGGAAAAATCTTACATTTGGACTGTTAAGTAAAAGGTTGAAGAGGTTGGACAGCAAAATGTAAGTCAAGAAATGTGACCAGAGTTAAATTAGAAGGAAACTATAGGGGCACTCAGTAGAGCACAGACCTCTGCCGCGGCAATATATTTCTCGACCTTTTGCTCGACCTTGACCTTGACCTTAACACGTATTCTAATTAGCGTGGATTTTCATACACTCTAATACGAACCAAGTTTGAAGTCTGTGACGATTTTCAAACTTATAGCTGATTACGTGAATTGGACATTTTGCTCAGCTGTGACCTTGACCTTCCAAAATGATATAATTTCCAGCTTTTTACGTTACTGTTAAAACCTGCAAGTTTCTTTCTTCTGTGATTAAAATTGTATCCAGGAAGCTGTTAAAAAACAAACACACACAAAACGGGGGTTAAAACATAGCCACCTTCCAACTGCGTTGGCGGAGGTAATAAAGAAGGTGTAGCTTGGGGACGAAGCAACTCTGCAAAGTAGAATGAATGATGCTTACAGTGCATCGCGTGAGGTGTACTAAAGGCACTACCCACACACACACACACACACACACGCACACACAGAGAGAGAGAGAGAGAGAGAGAGAGAGAGAGAGAGAGAGAGAGGGAGAGAGAGAGAGAGAGAGAGAGAGAGAGAGAGAGAGAGAGCAAAAACTTGGGTAGTATCTCATCACTTGAATCGAACTATTTTCCATATATATATATATATATATATATATATATATATATATATATATATATATATATATATATATATATATATAGATAGATAGATAGATAGATAGATAGATAGATAGATAGATATAGACGGGCAGGGAAAATACCATAAACAGACGGGAGTGGATAGAAGTATCTGAGGCCTTTGTCCTGCAGTGGATTAGCAACGGCTGATTATCTATCTATCTATCTAGGTATCTATATATCTATATATGCGTATAATATTTAAGATAAGAGGGCAAACATTATTGCCTCATTAGGCATGTACAGAGTTTTTTATGTATACCGTCTGATAGCTAGTCAAGTTCCTGGTGTCAACGGGCGTTTAATGACTATCTGAGAAAGTGTGCGTAGTTACGAAGTCGGTCAATAAATTCCATTTGCTTTAGTGTTTGTACAACACATTGTTTGTAAGAGAGAGAGAGAGAGAGAGAGAGAGAGAGAGAGAGAGAGAGAGAGAGAGAGAGAGAGAGCCTTCGCGTTGCCTATCCTTTTCCCAAATGGTGAGGCGAGTTCATGATTGGACTGTATTTATCACTATTGAACGGTAGTGTATGCGACCCGTCAAAATAAGGGATAAGTGTTAAATAGATACGCTAACACACAGATTCAACCCTTGTTACCACTCTCTCCCTTTCCTAACTACAATACGGCAGTGTGAGCAATTTGTGGGAGCGTGTAGTTTCTGAGTGTACCTTCTTAGGTACCTTCTTAGGTACCCCCTCTCACCAGGGGAATGACTACTCCCACTCCCCTTACCCGAGGGACGGGTAGAGACCGAGTAGTCATATAAGTTTGCCAATGCCGCTCAGCGTGGTAGGATATATATATATATATATATATATATATATATATATATATATATATATATATATATATATATATATATATGTATATATATATATACTCCCCGTACCCGAGGGATGGGTAGAGACCGAGTAGTCATAAGTTTGCCAATGCCGCTCAGCATGATAGGATATATATATATATATATATATATATATATATATATATATATATATATATATATATATATATATATATATATATATATATATATATATACACCGACACCTTCTCTTTATTATATAGAGAAGATTAACATGATATAGCTGTGCTAATCATTTTATTTTTTTTTTTCAAATTAATGAGGACTGTTTGAACATGTTATCATTAGTATACGAATTGTTTATCCAAATAATTATACCAAAATTTTTATGGATTATTTACTGACATATTAATTAATTTTACTCATTTATTTGTCTTAATGGAATGTTGTAGATTACAACATCGACGTAATTTTAAGGTAATTTTTCAAAATTGTCGCCTCTATTTCCTTAAGAAATAAAAATACTGACCAAAGGTCACTCCTTCATTGAAATTCCCTTCCTTTGTTTTAAAAGAAAAAATATAATCAAAGTAAATTACAAACGATACATCGAATTTTTGTTGATTGATAACAAACCCTGTTATTAATTTGACGAATATCCCCGCGTTAATAACTACGGCTTCGGTGGTGCTTCCCCGTTTTCATTTACTTCACATAATGGTATTGGCTGTTCATTTGCTCAAGTGTTGACAGTATATTTGGGAAACAATCGGATTCATGCTAGGACACCCCCCCCCCCTTCGAAAATTGCTAAGTGTTTCATTATTCCCTTTTATGCTGAACTACTTTCATTTCCTGTTTTCGTAAAACTCTCTCTCTCTCTCTCTCTCTCTCTCTCTCTCTCTCCTCTCTCTCTCTCTCTCTCTCTCTCTCTCTCTCTCTCTCTCTCTCTGGAACTTTTAATCAGTCTTCTTTCTCACTTAAAC
>NC_090730.1:179768879-179776379 GCF_036898095.1 Palaemon carinicauda
TCGAATAGCAAGGCAGGTCAAATATGAAAGGGAGGAATAAATAGCAATGATCAGTCTAGAACAGGTGACAGGATATATATTTTTCCCTATAAGGTCAGATCAGTTGTATAATGTCATCAACAGTAGCATTGTGCACTGACATATTTGCCTCTTTTAGGCCTTTGAATATATGTACAGACATATACAGCATCATACAGTATATATATATATATATATATATATATATATATATATATATATATATATATATAAATAAATAAATATATATATATATATATATATATATATATATATATATATATATGTGTGTGTGTGTGTGTGTGTGTATATATATATATATTTCTCGCAAGAATGGTGTAGAATAGATGTTTTTATTTATTTTTTAATTTAGGTGAAAAGCCATTCCTTGATTTTTTTCTCCACACAACAGATATAGGTCTAGGGCTCTAGGTGAAAATTTGATTTATATACCAGATAAGGATTTAATTTACAATTATTGGTTTGGTTATTTGCAATGTGTTCAATAATTGGTATTCAAAAAAGGATAGCGTCACTAGGTCTATTTTGCAAAGTTATTGGTCTAAGAGAATTAGCTGTTGGATAGACCTCGCTAGGTCTATTTTGCATAGTTGATGGTCTAAGAGAATTACCTGTTGGATAATTTTGCTAAGTTATTGGTCTAAGAGAATTAGCTGTTGGATAGACCTCGCTAGGTCTATTTTGCAAAGTTGATGGTCTATGAGAATTAGCTGTTGGATAGACCTCTCTAGATCTATTTTGCAAAGTTATTGGTCTAAGAGAATTAGCTGTTGGATAGACCTCGCTAGGTCTATTTTGCAAAGTTGATGGTCTATGAGAATTAGCTGTTGGATAGACCTCGCCAGGTCTATTTTGCAAAGTTATTGGTCTAAGAGAATTAGCTGTTGGATAGACCTCGCTAGGTCTATTTTGCAAAGTTGATGGTCTAAGAGAATTAGCTGTTGGATAGACCTCGCTAGGTCTATTTTGCAAAGTTGATGGTCTAAGAGAATTAGCTGTTGGATAGACCTCGCTAGGTCTATTTTGCAAAGTTGATGGTCTAAGTCTAAGAGAATTTGCTATTGGATAATTTGGCTAAGTTGTTGGTTTAAGAGAATTAGCTGTGGATAGACCTCGCTAGGTCTATTTTGCAAAGTTGATGATCTACGAGAATTAGCTGTTGGACAATTTTGCAAAGTTGATGGTCTAAGAGAATTAGCTGTTGGATAGACCTCGCTAGGTCTATTTTGCAAAGTTGATGGTCTAAGAGAATTAGCTGCTGGGTAATTTTGCTAAGTTATTGGTCTAAGAAAATTAACTGGTGGATAGACCTCGCTAGGTCTATTTTGCAAAGTTATAGGTCTAAGAGAATTATGTGTTGGATAGACCTAGGCTACCTTAGACTCGCTTTCTCTACGGATGTTAAATATTCATGGTGTATATGATTTTATAAAATTGTAACTAGAAGTAATGTTACTTCATATAAATTAAGTTGAAATAAAAGGAAAGGCTAGTCCCCCTCCCCACCCTTTTTAAAGGAATTATTTTTCTATAACACATTCGAGATTTTATGGGTTAACGTATAATTTCTGGAATAGCTTTTTCATTTGTCATTCATGGGGTATTCTTAAATGTGATATTTACTAAAGGCAATGCACATCCCCCTCACACACATACACACACACACACACACACACACACATATATATATATATATATATATATATATATATATATATATATATATATATATATATATGTAATATATATATTATATATATATGTATATATATATATATATATATATATATATATATATATATATATATATATATATGAGAGAGAGAGAGAGAGAGAGAGAGAGAGAGAGAGAGAGAGAGAGAGAGAGGGGGGGTATGTGTTTAATGTGATGTTGATTAATATATAAATCTGCCGTTGAATCAAAGTAAGGTGCTTAGTTGTGAAAGTTTATTTTATGGAGTATATTATTATCTTTTTTCTGCAAAGGGAAGGGTTCACAGGGAACAAATAAATGAATATGTACTGATAATTTAGTCTATGATCAACATTCAGCCGAGATTCTGGATAGTGTTATCAGATAAAGATTCTTTTGTATGTTCATTGTACTCGGGGTTGCGTAGCATTTTAGGCATTTTATTTATTTCAAATGCATACTTACGTAATTAATGCAAGTGTACAGTGTTTAATACAAGTAAATATAATGTATTTGGAGTGCATTACGAAATAATTTGAAAGAATAACGGCATATCAGAGTTGTGCATATCTTGTCCGATTCTGATGTTTATTCCAACATGGTAACTCAAGCGAGTGTTGATTGAATTGTTACCATACTTTACTTTTACTTTTCAGGCTAGATAATAATCTAAATAAAATCATATATAGATATTTTCTTTGTAAATATTAAGTGAAGTATTTTCCCGTACCCAAATCTTACCCAATCTTCGTTTTTCTAATAAATAAAATAAGATAAAGATGTAGCGGTTAAAACTGGTTATATGGCAACACTGCGCTCATCTGTTAGTAGAAGACGAAAAATCTGTTGTGTGCCACGACGTCTCTGTTGTAAGATTCATCATGGGCAAACTTAAAGGCATCCCAGCTATCCTTTCCCCTGATATCCTTCACTTATTGGCTGTGACAGGTCACGGAGATGAAATAGGTGAGTGGACAAGTCTGGGAAAAAGTGACATAACTGGGAAAACGTACTTTGCATCCTCATTATCAAACTCCAGGCCCCCAGGGCTCTATGTTTTGCCAGTGCAATTTTGTTTATATTTTCAGTGTTATTTTCCCTATATCAGTTATTGCTAAGCATTGATGAAGGTAATTTACTTGTGTCTGTTATTGCAAGGTTAATTCTTGTCCGTAGTAAAAGTTGTGGCTAAGTACTCCTCCGAAAAAAGGGTGGTCAGAAACGAAGCATTTTGAAATCGACATTGCATTTTGGCTTGGCATTTAAGAAACTAGGTAACTGTGTCATTAAAAGTGCCGTTTCAACAAAATTCCCTACCATTTTTTATAAAAATCTAGCATCATTACGAATAAGAGAGGCCATTTCTTAAGAATTTCATGGTATTTGAAACTTACCGTTTAGGAAATTTATCGTCCACCACTTCTTTTCGCTCGCGTCGGCTTCATTCGTGCTCGCGTATGAGCTGTCCTTCCCTAACTGAACTAGTGAGTTACCCGGATGGTAGAATGTTCCTCCTCCCCCTGGGACCGTCCCCGTGACCGACTAGCGACAGTACGTGTGAATGGATCATGCTTTATTTGATCTCTCTCTCTCTCTCTCTCTCTCTCTCTCTCTCTCTCTCCTCTCTCTCTCTCTCTCTCTCTCTCTCTCTCTCTCTCAATTTCAGTTTAATGGAATTCAACCATACATTTCTCTGCAACCTCTTTTTCAAGATCTTTGCCGATTTATAGCTTACATATTTCATTCCATCTTTCTATATATCAAGCACACACACACACATATATCTATCTATCTATCTATCTATCTATCTATCTATATATATATATATATATATATATATATATATATATATATATATATATATATATATATATATATATATATGCATGCATGTGTAGGCCTATTCATCTAAACAAACATTTAAGGTTTTCGTTTTTTGTTAATACTACAACGAATTGAATTATGCCGGAAAATTACTACGCATAGTACTATGGTCTCCTAAGTATTTATCTACCGGTGTGTAGGTGTAAACAATATATTTCCTATCATACCTATTACAGTAATGGGTAGTTGTAATATATTTTCTGTTCATTTGATAATATTAGGAGGCCTGTCCTGCCCATTAGCATAAAAAAGAACGAATGTATGATTTGAGAAGGCTCACCGATAAACATTAAAAATTTCGGTTTTTTTTTTTTTTTTTTTTTTTTTTTTTTTTTTTTTTATTGACGTTTCTCGTTCTGGTAGGATCTTCTCCCTTGTCTTTTTAGGTATTTAATAAGTTAGCTATTTATTTTACTGTTATTTATATTGATTTTCTATTTTCACTTTAATATTATCCTTTACTTTTTGTTAGTTTAAGTACACGATTACTTATATTAGTGGTAATGTAGGGGTTGTAAAATTTTTGTTTTTCCAACTTGGTTTGCAAGTTGTAACCTTACTTTTAATAATAATAATAATAATAATAATAATAATAATAATAATAATAATAATAATAATAATAAAAAAGGAAAATGGAAGTTTCCACCGGTCACACCTAATGTCTCCTGCGTATGTGACTGTCCACTCTTCATACCATAAGCAGAAACTTCGTGAAATACCTTCCGTAAACAATGTAAGGTATGCGTCATCCCTACCACGCGTGCTACTCTGCCGGCTTTATGTTGTAGCTGTGCGTTTTGGTGAGCTGGAATAATGACCTTGCCCGACTGAGGTTGATGCAAGGTCATTATGTACTACGGATATTGTGCAGATCAGCAGTAATTCGATAAGGATATTTGTTGAATTCAATTAAATATCGAGTTTATTATTATTATTATTATTATTATTATTATTATCTAAGCTACAACCCTAGTTGGAAAAGCAGGGTGATGTAAGCCCCAAGGGCCCCAGCAGGGACAAATAGCCCAGTGAGGAAAAGAAAATGAGGAAACCTACAAGAGAAGTACTGAACAATTAAAATGTCATATTTTAAGAAATTATTGGAAAAGCAGGGTGCTAGAAGCCCAAGGGCCCCAACAAGGACAAATAGCCCAGTGAGGAAAAGGAAATGAGGAAATAAAATACAAGAGAAGTAATGAACAATTAAAATAACATATTTTAAGAACAGTATTGGAAAAGCAGGGCGATGTAAGCCCAAGGGCTCCAACAGGGAGAAATAGCCCAGTGAGGAAAAGAAAATGACGGAAATAATACAAGAGAAGTAATGAACAATTAAAATAACATATTTTAAGAACAGTATTGTAAAAGCAGGGTGATGTAAGCCCAAGTACTCCAACATGGACAAATAGCCCAGTGAGGAAAACAAAATGAGGAAATAAACTACAAGAGAAGTAATGAACAATTGAAATAACATATTTTAAGAACAGTATTGGAAAAGCAGGGTGATGTAAGCTCAAGGGCTCCAACAGGGAGAAATAGCCCAGTGAGGAAAAGAAAATGAGGAAATAAACTTAAGAGAAGTAATAAACAATTAAGATAACATTTTAATAACAGTATTGGAAAAGCAGGGCGATGTAAGCTCAAGGGCTCCAACAGGGACAAATAGCCCAGTGAGGAAAAGAAAATGAGGAAATAACCTACAAGAGAAGTAGTGAACAATTAAAATAACATATTTGAAGAACAGTATTGGAAAAGCAGGGTGATGTAAGCCCAAGGGCTCCAACAGGGAGAAATAGCCCAGTGAGGAAAAGAAAATGAGGAAATAAAATACAAGAAAAGTAATGAACAATTAAAATAACATATTTTAAGAACAGTATTGGAAAAGCAGGGTGATGTAAGCTCAAGGGCTCCAACAGGGAGAAATAGCCCAGTGAGGAAAAGAAAATGAGGAAATAAACTAAAGAGAAGTAATAAACAATTAAGATAACATTTTAAGAACAGTATTGGAAAAGCAGGGTGAAAAAGATCTTTTAAACATAAACTATCAAAAGAGATTTATGTCAGCCTGTTCAACATTAAAAACATTCTCTGCAAGTTTGAACTTTTGAAGTCCCACTGATTCAACTACCTGAATATGAAGATCATTCTATAACTTAATAGCGCCAAAGTAAATAAGAAGTAGGTTTAAATAATATAGTTGAGACTATTTAATGTATTATGTTTCAAGTTTGTTCCCGGAACTGGTTTTTAATCATCCTTTTTTCTTTCGTCCGAACTTTCTTCTGTTACCGTGGTATACTAACACCGGTTATTGATTACGGGAGATAGGTTACTACGCACACACACTGCCGTAGCAATTTCATGACTCAAATTCCGGTGAAAAACAGTGTTTGAAAGTTTGCCGTCTTATGACGAATACTTCCTGCTCTCTCTCTCTCTCTCTCTCTCTCTCTCTCTCTCTCTCTCTCTCTCTCTCTCTCTCTCTCTCTCTCTCCTATTAATCTCGCGTTTGTATCAGTGAATATACACATACATTATTGTTATTATTATCGTCTTTGTTTTTATTATTTTTTTTTAATGTTCTTGATCTCCTCTCAAGAATTTTTTCACTTTGGATGTTCATATTATCGTCTGGATTATAGGAGAAAATCTCTCTCTCTCTCTCTCTCTCTCTCTCTCTCTCTCTCTCTCTCTCTCTCTCTCTCTCTCTCTCTCTATTAATCTTGTTATTATCGTCTTTGTTTTTATTATTTTTATTTATGGTCTTGATCTCTTCTCCAGGATTTTTTTACTTTGTATGTTCATATTATCGTCTGTATTATAGGAGAAAATCTCTCTCTCTCTCTCTCTCTCTCTCTCTCTCTCTCTCTCTCTCTCTCTCTCTCCTATAAGAATGGTGACACTGAAATTTTAGCAACGATTAAGAAACTTTACTTGTGATTCTACAAGTTCAGAAACTTATACAGTATAATTATAATACTTAAGATTCATTAGGCTTATAATCAACTTCGCATTGTGTACAGTAACCTACTTTATGATATGCAAAGCTTTTCTAATTGAACATCCACAGAGTCCTATTAGTGGTGTAGGTCTAGTAAGCATAGGTCTATCATGTATGCTGTTCCACATTATTTGGATTCTTTATTTTTGGTTTGTTAGACACTAGATCGTTGACTTTGATAAGAGAGTAGACAAGGGGAGTTTCTTTGCAATTATTCTTCATCTTCAGCGAGCTTTGATTATCTTCGCCAACTTCGTTGCGAAGGTTATGTTTTAATAGACGTATATTTAGGCCTATTTGTTTATATGCCTACCAGTGTGTTTGATTTTCATAACTCTAAAACTATTTGACCGAATCTTATGAAATTTGGTGGGATGATGGACCATGATGCAAGGACAATTTGATTACATTTTGGGAGTGATTGGGTCAAATGTCAAGGACAAGGTCACGAAAAGGTCAAAAACGACTTTTTGCCATATCGTGGCCAATTTTTATCGGATTTGCATGAGACTAGTGCTAAAATTATCATATTTCAATTGCCTATCATTTTATATACAAAATGATATAGGCGAAGGTATGTGCTCAACTGAGTGCCCGTTCTAGTTTTAAATGATCATATGTTCAAATGGAGAATGACAATAAACGCAGGTAGATTTTTTTTTTTTTTATCGTATTGGTTAGTTGATCTTGTACCATGCTCCTAATTCAACGAATCACTTTATTTGAAACATCAAATGAAAAAAAAAAATGTTCATAGGATCTTAGCATTTCTTGAACACTTAATTTAATTCCATGTAGAAGGTTAAATCTGCATTTCCTCGGTATTGCAAACCTTTTTATAGGTTTATTTATGCAGCCATAGTTTTAGTGAGGTTTTTTTTTT
>NC_090730.1:179781379-179803879 GCF_036898095.1 Palaemon carinicauda
GACCCAGAAGCCAAAATCTAGAATTATGTAGAAGTATATAAGCTCTCCCTAGTTTTTTTCCACCTATAATTTTTTATTCTCCTTTGCTTTTTTTTTTTTTTTTTTTTTTTTTACGTAGTACATATCAAGTGTACATGGTATTTGCCTGGGGCGGGTGGGACCCAACGGAAAAAATAGCCCAGTGAGGAAAGGAAACAAGGAAATAAATCACAAGAAAAGTAATAAACAATTTAAATGAATATTTTAAGATCAGTAACAACATTAAAATAAATCCAAAACCAAAGCTCCTCAAGGTGAGACCCAGAAGCCAAAATCTAGAATTATGTAGAAACATATAAGCTCTCCCTAGTTTTTTTCCACCCATAATTTTTTATTCTCCTTTTTTTTTCTTTTTTTTTTTTCTCCGTAGTACTTATCAAGTTTACATGGTATTTGCCTGGGCCGGGGGGACCCAACGGAAAAAAATAGCCCAGTGAGGAAAGGAAACAAGGAAATAAATCACAAGAAAACTAATAAACAATTTAAATGAATATTTTAAGATCAGTAACAACATTAAAATAAATCCAGAATCAAAGCTCCTCAAGGCAAGACCCAGAAGCCAAAATCTAGAATTATGTAGAAGTATATAAGCTCTCCCTTGTGTTTTTTCCACCTATAATTTTTTATTCTCCTTTTTTTTTCTTTTTTACGTAGTACATATCAAGTTTACATGGTATTTGCCTGGGGCGGGTGGGCTCTAAAAATACATTCGCCTCCCCGATTATGCGAGCGTGGCACGATGATGACCCGTTTATGCGAGCGTGGCATAATGATGATGGTGGAGAGACATCTGGTTTTCCGAGGAAGGCACCAGTTCATGTTCTGCTTTCAAGGAACAGGCCAATTTCTTCTCAAGGATTTTTATTTATTTCTGCTTGCTGCTGTAGCAGCTGGGATTTAGGGGGCTACTGTCTGCTTTTAAGGTGGTGGGCAGGTTTTGACAGTCGAGTCTGTATATTTGTTTTTCTTGTCTGGTTATTATGTAACAGTGCGTCTTTTATTGGTTTGTTTGTGCGTCTGATATATCATGTTTTATAGTATATATATATATATATATATATATATATATATATATATATATATATATATATATATATATATAAGGTGATGAATGGGTTAATGTATGGCCATCCATGATCAGCAAAGCTGTACTAGTCAGGGCCACCCATAGGTTGGTTTCCTATGAGCGATCAGACAAAAGTCTCCCACCATCACTAATCACCACTGGCCAGCGTGCAGATGAAAATTGCCCAAACCCCACGAGGCCTTTGTCATGTAGTGGAATGAAAATGGCTGTATTTGTTTTGTGTGTGTATACACACACATATATATATGTATATATATGTGTATATATATATATATATATATATATATATATATATATATATATATATATATGACTAATTGCATAGTTTGATATGTAATCGTTTTTTGTTCGCTATTTAATTATAATGGTTCAAGGATGCCTTGCTTACTATGGTACCCGATTTACATAAATTTTAAGTTTCACTTTCGCTATAATTTAATATTAATCTTTTTTATTCATTTCGTAACATAATCTTTAATGAAGTTTCTAATTCTTCTCTTATTTGTGTAAGTTAGGCTTTTGCAGAAGATGTGGTAAATGGGAAAAGACGTAAATAAACACACCTATTGTCTCGGCAACAATAAGAAATTAGAGATTACTGCTAATATCTTTATTCCTGTCTGTACGTAGTGTTGATCAATCGAGAATACTATAGATGCTGTTTGCATTATATTACCCTGAGGTGAGGGAGCAGCATATTGTGCTGGGTAATTTAAACGTGTCATGTACAGGAAGGACCCAGTATATACTCCAGGTCCAAATACAGTTTGGTCTACTCCTAGTCTAAATAAAGTTTGGTCTGCTCCAGGTCTAAATGAAGTCTGCTCCAGGTCTAAATGTTTAGTCTGCTCCTGGTCTAAATGAAGTTTGGTCTGTTCCTGGTCTAAATAGATTTGGTCTACTCCAGGTCTAAATGAAGTTTGGTCTGCTCCAGGTCTAAAGGTTTTGTCTGCTCCTGGTCTATATACAATTTGGTCTGCTCCTAGTCTAAATGAAGTTTGGTCTGTTCCTGGTCTAAATGAAGTTTGGTCTGATCCAGGTCTAATGAAGTTCGGTCTGTTCCAGGTCTAAATGAAGTCTGTTCCAGGTCTAAATGTTTGGTCTGCTCCTAGTCTAAATGAGGTTTGGTCTGTCCCTGATCTAAATAAAGTTTGGTCTGCTCCCGGTCTAAATGAAGTTTGGTCTGCTCCAGGTCTATATGTTTGGTCTGCTCCTGGTCTAAATGAAGTTTGGTCTCCTCCTAGTCTAAATGAAGTTTGGTCTACTCCTAGTCTAATTACAGTTTGGTCTGCTCCAGGTCTAAATGAAGTTTGGTCTGCTTTAGGTCTAAATGGTTTGGTCTGCTCCTAGTCTAAATGAAGTTTGGTCTGCTCCTAGTCTAAATGAAGTTTGGTCTGCTCCAGGTCTAAATGAAGTTTGGTCTGCTCTAGGTCTAAATGAAGTTTGGTCTGCTCCTAGTCTAAATGAAGTTTGGTCTGCTCCAGGTCTAAATGAAGTTTAGTCTGCTCCAGGTCTAAATGAAGTTAGGTCTGCTCCAGGTCTAAATAAAGTTTGGTCTGCTCCAGGTCTAAATAGAGTTTAGTCTGCTTCAGGTCTAAATGAAGTTTGGTTTGCTCCAGGTCTAAATACAGTTTGATCTGCTCCAGGTCTAAATAGAGTTTAGTCTGCTTCAGGTCTAAATGAAGTTTGGTCTGCTCCTGGTCTAAATGAAGTTTGGTCTGTTCCTGGTCTAAATAAAGTTTGGTCTGCTCCTAGTCTAAATGAAGTTTGGTCTGTTCCTGGTCTAAATAAAATTTGTTCTGATCCTAGTCTAAATGAAGTTTGGTCTGTTCCTGGTCTAAATGTTTGGTCTGCTCCAGGTCTAAATGTTTGGTCTGCTCCTGGTGTAAATTAATTTTGGTCTGTGGTCTAAATACAGTTTGGTCTGCTCCAGGTCTAAATGAAGTTTGGTCTGCTTCAGGTCTAAATACAGTTTGGTCTGTTCCTGGTCTAGATAAAGTTTGGTCTGCTCCAGGTTTAAATAAAGTTTGGTCTAATCCAGGTCTAAATAAAGTTTGGTCTACTCCAAGTCTGAATAAATTTTGGTCTACTCCAGGTCTAAATTAAGTTTGTTCTGCTCCGGGTCAAAATATATTTGATCTACTCTAGGCCCAAATAAAGTTTGGTCCACTCCAAGTTAAATGAAGTTTAGTCTGCTCCCGTTCTAAATAAAGTTTGTCTACTCTAGGTCTAAATAAATTTTGGTCTACTCCAGGTCTAAATAAATTTGGTCTACTCCAGGTCTAAAATAAAGTTTGGTCTTCTGCAGTTCTATTTAAAGTTTGGTCTACTAGTCCAAATAAAGTTTGGTCTGCTCCAGGTCTAAATAAAGTTTGATCTACTTCAGGTCTAATTACAGTTTGGTCCACTGCAGTTCTAAATAAAGTTTGGTAACATAAACAAAATAGATAATCCTGGGGATGGTGATTGTTCTTCCTATGAGGCTACGTTAACAATTTAATTTCTTGTGTGCATAAAGTTACCACAGGGGAAGAAGCCTTTGGCTGCGAGTCCTTATGAATGGGGCTTTCTAGCCCCATACCCTTTCCGTTGACCTATTCTTAGCCGAGGTATTTGGTTTGTGGATCTTGCCAACGCAAGCCTTCTACCACAGCGCTACTGATATGTTTTAAAGGTTTAAAGGCCGCTCATGAATGTCAGAAGCAGGGGACAGTGACATTGCCCTATCAAGCAGTACAATGCCATAGAGACTGACCATATATACATATGATCAGCACCCAAGCCCCTCCCCACCCAAGTTAGGACCAAGGAGGGCCAGGCAATGGCTGCTGGTGATTCAACAGATAAATCTATAGGGTCCTCCAAAACCCCCAGCCTTAGCTCATAAGAATGGTGAGGTTGCAGCGACCAAAGTAACTAACGAGTTTTTTAGCGGGGCTTGAACCCTATCTGGCAATCATTAGGCAAGAACGTTACCAACAGGCCACCACAACCAGTAATGTTTCCCTATTAAGTGGTGGCTCGTAACACAGGTTTTGATCAATGTCTTGTCTAACCAAATCCATATATGGTCATTTACCTTTACATTGCATAAAATTTAATGGTTGTTGAGAGCCAAGGTCCCTTCGTTCTAGCATGTCTTTCATCCAGAATCATTTTTAATCTTTCTAATTGCTGATCTTAATTCTCTCAAAGTGAACTGTGTCAAAAAAAAAAAAAAAAAAAAAAAAAACATATTTTGCCCCATGTTTTAGCATGTGGTAAATTTTTACTATCAGTCGTATCTCTGCTTCGAAACTCTTCTTATGGTAAGTATGCCTTACGAATGAACCATTTCAATATTCTTCTAATCACGTTCAGCATCAGTAGGCTTCTCATATGTTCCTGCTATGGTGTTCACAAAACCCTCCAGCAAAAGTCCTGCGACTTTCTGGAATTCATCTATTTTATCCTTTCTTTCTTTGCACTATCATGGGTTACATGTATTATGAAGTATTTATGCAAATCACGTCTAACCGCTTAAAAAATTACCATTTACATCATACATCCTCACATATTATGTGGTGAGCCTCATTATCATTCTATCATAAACTTTTTGTAATGCTCTTGAAACTTTTCACACGCATACCTTATTGTCTATACTCACATTCTTTTTATCAATCCAGCTATTGATCTTTTATTTTCGATCATAATCATACTTTGTTCACAAAGAGATTAAGTAATGTTTATTCACTACCTCTCACATTATATATGCAAAGGAAGTGAGCCTTTGGTAATTTTTCCTTCCCCAGAAGTTACCTTACAGACTTTGGTCAGCCACTCATTTTTCATTCCCAAGAAGTAATCTTACAGACCTTGGCCAGCCACTCATTCATACAATATCTCCGATGATTAACTACCTCATTTATAATTCATTCAGTGCTTGTTACGGTATGTGTGAGTGTGTATGTATGTATATTTATGTTACACTATCAGAAGGATACAGAAAATATTGATGTTGTAGATCGTTTACGTGTAATTCATATACGTTAATTCAGGGTACAGTACTTAAATGTTTCATCAGTCCCTAAGACTTGCAATATACAATATATATATATATATATATATATATATATATATATATATACATATACATATATAAAATATAAGTAAGCAATGCATATTTTTTTTCAGTTTCATAAGGGCCGCATAACCTCTAGGTCTAAGGTCATTATATACTGAGCAGCCTCATAAATATCAGTTGACTGGTGTCAAATTTCCATGTCAAAATTCCATGTCAAATGGTTTCATTACACAATTTTAATCACAAGTAGCCATTGCCTTCGGGGCAAATAATTAGTGCAATCTATGATGAGTGGCTAATTTCATTTGTACAGTCGGCGTCTTCCTTACGACTTTCTCTCGAACGATGTCCACCCCATCAGAAGTAGACGACGTGTTGACATTACTATCACCTTCCCCCTCCCCCTCCCCGTTTCCTTGTAGCTTCCTTGGCTTTACCTGTGGTTACAAGCGGTGCCATTTAAGGCTACAGGTTGCAGGGAGGAGCGTGCAAGTCGCAGGTGTAGCCTACAGGTATGGGGCGGGTACAGGTGCAATGGTTGTACTCCACCAGTGATGACGGGGTCTGGAGAAGCTCAGCGAGACGGTCCCCGTGTCTCTGCGAAGTCAGGCATTTCCGAATGGCGTGTGTGAAAGAGAGCGTTACGCTAAAGAGGGGAGATGGGGGAAAAAGGGAGAGAGAGGGAATTAGATAGAAAGAGGGACCTGGGTACTGAAAATTCAATCGTTTCCAAGGAACGGCTAAAGCAGCTGCAGTTAATGTCCATTTGCTGTAATGTTTTTTTCTAGGGGGAAAAAAAAAGACGCCTTCAGGAAGCCGATAATAATTGATCAGGTTGGTGGAGGCCGTCGGAGACATCTGAAGGCGATGCAGAAGCGGCATGGAGGACAAAGGGAATGGGCGATGAGAGAGAGAGAGAGAGAGAGAGAGAGAGAGAGAGAGAGAGTATAGTTTACCCTGATTGAGTATGAAAGAATATTCATTCAGGCCCATTTGTTTGAAGTCACACTTCTAAAACATTTAGTCTGAGAGAGAGAGAGAGAGAGAGAGAGAGAGAGAGAGAGAGAGAGAGAGAGATAGTTTACCCTGATTGAGTATGAAAGATTATTGAGTCCGTGGCATTTTGTGAAGTCATACTAATGGGACTTTTAGTCTTGTTTTAGTAGCAAGAAATGGCATAAAAATGGCTTCCAGTCCCAAAGAGGCCAAATAGATCAAATGTTCTTAATTTATATAGTTGTAATTGCACTTTTCCTTAAAACCTTTGCTCAATACTAGAGATTACCCTGGAAACCACATTCTATATATATTCAATAATCTCTCTCTCTCTCTCTCTCTCTCTCTCTCTCTCTCTCTCTCTCTCTCTCTTCTAAAACTGCTGTTCTAACTAGTGTTGCCTTCTGGACATAGCTGCCGTATGAATGGCAAATTTTCAGTCACATTAAAGGGGGGTGGGGGCCATTCCATATACCAGATACATATGTTCATCTAAAATTCCTTGCTAATAAATTTGCTGTGTTGCAAAGCAGCTCGAATACTTTGCAACTTGAATACTGTTGTAATATGGCACTAGCCCTCTCTCCTCTTTTGTACGGTGTGACACTCTCTAAAAGGGAGCATTTTGTTTAAGGTCTGGAATTTACCTTCTATTTTAAAGTATATATATATATATATATATATATATATATATATATATATATATATATATATATATTATAAAATATTATATGGAAAAATATACATAAAATATAATACCATAATGAAAACAACCTCACAGTAGCGTAATGTAGAAGTGAAAAAAACAAAACAAAGACTGACAAATATAAATGAATATGGGAAACTTGTATCTCAAAATTGATCTTTAAAATTTTTCTTTTCAAGAAATCTTAAATTCTTCTAATATAAATTTTTTATTAGTTTATTTTAGAATATCGCAATTTTTATGTATCTTAAAAAAAAAAAAAAAAAAAACTTTAGCCTTCACATTAAAGTGCCTATTTCATCGCTCAACTAATGTAGTCCTGATGGAGAGTCACGCAAAAAGGGGATTTGAAACACGTGTTAACAGCAAATAGTAAATGGAGAAACGAAAATATAATTTCCTGTTATCATGAAAGTTATCACTAGCTCAGTTTGTCCGGAGAGATCTGTCTTCGATTTTTGGGGGCTATCAATATATTGTCTATTCAGTATATATATATATATATATATATGTGTGTGTATATATATATATATATATATATATATATATATATATATGTCACGCAGTATATGTATGTAAGTGCGAATGTGTGTATATATATGTATATATATATATAAATGTATATATATATATATATATATATATTATATATATTTTATATATATGGCTTATTAAAAAAAATATATATATATGTATATATATGATTATAAATATATATATATAAAATATATTTATATATATGTATATACATACATATATGAATATAATAAATATATATATATATATGTATGTAATATAATATATATAATTATATTATATACATATAATTATATATATATATATATATATATATATACACATACATTCATACATACATATAAGACACTTATTAGGCCCTTATTATTATAGGGACCGCTGGAAAGAACCGATATGAGCATTGCTGGCTTATTACCACTGGAAAAAGGAGGAAGAGTCAAGATATATGAAGAAAAATGTGTGGTATATGTAATGTAAAAAGATAAGGCTAGGGAATTTCGTCTGTGATGCTATGGTCATGTAATAAGAAGAGAGGAGGTGGAACCAATCAAGACAGCTAAGAACAAGATAGTGATGGGGTGGGGTGGGGTGGGGTGGGGCCGGGGGGGAGGGGGGGGGGGGGCGTGAGCTGATCAGGTGGATAGATGTGGTGAGGAGGGCTGTGGGTGGAGTGGGATTTTGGGATGAAGAAGCAAGGAATAGAAATAAATGGAGAAATGGTGGACTAAAGTTCGGAATACCATATATATATATATATATATATGTATATATATATATATATATATGTATACATATATATATATATATCTATATATATATATATATACATATATATTTATGTATATATTATATAAAGTATATATATATATATATATATATATAAGTTTTTGTGTGTGTGTTTGCGTGTGTGTATTACTGTAGCCTATAAATGGTACTTGTTATAACGTTATCCAGATATTCGTTTCACTATTGAGAGGTCAAAGGTTATATTCTTGAATGAATCAGGACTTTTGGACCTGTTGAATTGAATTTGAAACTGATAAGTTATCGTTAAATGATATTTTGAAGACTGATAATGATATTGAATATTATAACTGATGATAACGCGGTAATTTTTATACTCCAACCCAATTTACGGTTATGTTGTGAGTAGAGTAAATTTTAAATATATAAGAAATATTGTTCATCTCATATGGACGAGATTATGATGAGGGGTAGATGGAGATGGTTTGGGCATGCTCTTCGCACTCCCCGAGAGAGATTAGTTACCAAACTTTTAACTGGGCTCCACTAGACACTAGATGAGTTGGAAGACCCAGGCCTACATGGCTGAGGATTATAAAATGTGAAGTAGGAGATGATGAGTGGAGATGTATTGATTAAAAATGTCAAGATAGAGACGACTTACGAAATCTAACCGAGGCCCTTTGCGTCAATAGGCGTAGGAGGAGATGATACTTATATCTCAATGGAGGTTACTAGTGTTACCTGGGAAACAATTTTGTCGGTTGAAAAGTAATTCATTTAATTTACCTCATTATAAATATAGAGAAAAAAAAAACGTTCAATTGATGCTATTTTGGGGGATTTAAATGAAGCTTCGTAGAAAGTGCTTTATTTTAGTATACATTTAAGGTAAATTTTTATATATGTATAATGTATATTTATTTATATATATTCATTTATTTGTATATAATTGGTCGCATTATGGGGAGTGCTTAATATTTTATTTAGATTTCACGTTGAGTTTTCAATCATCCTTGCATATATATACATATATATATATATATATATATATATATATATATATATATATATATATATATATATATATATATATATATATATATATATATATATATATATATATATATATATTTATATGTATATTATATATATATATATATATATATATATATATATTTATTCATATATATATATTATATATATATATATATATATTCATATGTATATATTCATATGTATATATTGTGTATATATATATATATATATATATATATATATACATACACATACATACATAACTACTTCACCACTTGTGTATTTTTAATATTGCAACATCAACGAGTATAAATTTAGGAATCTTCAGGTGTACTCAGGTGACCGGAAAATCAATTAGCGCATCCCAAAAGCCATTTAGGAAAATCCCAAGTTGACACATATCTTTGATTCAAGTAACCATGAATTGTGGTCTACTAATTGTTTTGTGGGAACTAGAGAGAGAGAGAGAGAGAGAGAGAGAGAGAGAGAGAGAGAGAGAGTTGTGTAACATCCGAAGTAAATGATATTCCTCGTTCCTTGTCCCAAGAAACCTTGGACAGTTCCAGTGTACACTGTCCAGGTGTTGCTCATTTTCGTCCAGGTACAGAAGTGGCGTCATTTGCATGATTTTAATATCTGTATGATCAGGTAACATATAATTTTTTGTCCCAGCTGTTTTGTGTGATTGCGTGTGAATACTTATAAGTAATTGTATATTGGTATCTATATTTGTTAGTATCATTTGTGTTATACAGCTGGGCTCCACAAGGCACTAGAAGAGTTGGAAGACCCAGGCCCACATGGCTGAGGTCTATGAAGGGCTTAGTAGGAGATGATGAATGGAGAAGTATTTAATTAAAAGTTCAAGATAGAGACGGCTGGCGAAATCTAACCGAGGCCCTTTGCGTCAGTAGGCGTGGGAGGAGATGATATGTATATATATATATATATATATATATGTATATATATATATGTATATATATATATATATATATATATATAAATATATGTTTATGACATATTGTCTCAGGAATATTTTTCTTTTTATATTTATATAAAATTGTTAAAAAATACACCCCTCACCATTGCCTCATATTCCATTAATGCCTTTTTTTAACGTATGCATGTAAGTACAACCCTTTTTTTTATTACATGTGCGTGGACTAGAACTAGTTCAATATTGCGGTAAGCAATGTTTCGCTTGATTGTCATTTCCATGTCATCGAATTTAATAACTGCGTCTGTTCTAGGATCATTTTTTTTTCTCTCTCCACCTCCCACTAACATTTCCGGCAGTTTTCCGAGAGTTTCACCCCGCTACCAAAAAGCAGGGTCACCTAAGGGGCCTATGAGATGAGCCCATTTCCTACATTTCCGATAGTTTGTCCCGTAAAACCGAAATAATGACAAGTTTGTTTGGAGTAAACGCGTCAGGGGAGGAGAGGAGACCTTGGGGAACTCCTGCCAAGTGTTCGCTGTGCCTCGAAGCAAGGTTTGCTGTACAGAGAATCGGCGATTTGCTTCATATCCGATTTTTATGTTAAGGAAGTCTGATGGGAGGAGGAATATCACGAAGGGGGATAATCTCCTCTGGGGATGGGAATAAGGCAAAGGAAATGGGGAAATAGGTGCATTCTGGGAAAGGTACAGAATGCAGCTATGGTGAAAGGGGGGCCCATTATAATTGCTAGGTTGTGGTTAGTTACTTAGAGACGAATGTTGCTTGAGTTGTTTTTTCTCTTCTATGCATATGAAACTCTGCTTTGCCTTTTTTTATAGTGTCGTGGGCTGTTGAAGTCTAATAAAGGAATATTCATCAACACAAAACTTGAGAAAAAAAATCCTTTAACCGTACAGAACTGGCGTTACAAGATGGAACTATAGTCCATTTCTTTTAGCAATGCATATTTGCACAGACTCGCGGCGGTGCCCTTTTAGCTCGGAAAAAGTTTCCGGATCGCTGATTGGTTGGACAAGATAATTCTAACCAATCAGCGATCCGGAAACTTTTCAGAGCTAAAAGGGCACCGCCGCGAGTCGGTGCAAATATGCATCGCTAAAAGAAATGGACTATAGTTTGTTGTTTTTAAGGACATATATACAGTATATCAATTGGAAGAAAAAAAGCACTTTTGAGGTTAAATACAAAGCAGTAATCATCTTTCCTCTTCCCAAAAATATATGGAGAATGAAGGTAGGCAAACGACCGAAAACTAAACTAAATGAAGCTTCAAGATGCCCACACAATGAGAGTAGAATCATTATCCACCACATTTAAAGGTTTAAAGGCCACTCATGAATGGCTGAGTCAAGGGACAGTGACAGTGCCACAGAGACCGATCATATATACGATCATATAGTAGTTTGGCCAGGGCACCAGCCGCCCGTTGAAATACTACTGCTAGAGAGTTATGGGGTCCATTGACTGGCCAGATAGTACTGCATTGGATCCTTCTCTCTGGTTTCGGTTCTTTCCCTTTGCCTACACATAAACCGAATAGTCTGGCCTATTCTTTACAGATTCTCCTCTGTGCTCATTCACCTTACCAACACTGAGATTACCAAGCAATTCTTTTTCACCCAAGTGGTTAAACACTGCATTGTAATTGTCCAGTGGCTACTTTTCTCTTGGTAAGGGTAGAAGAGACTCTTTAGCTATGGTAAGCAGCTCTTCTAGGAGAATCTAGGAGAGGGACACTCCAAAATCAAACCATTGCTCTCTAGTCTTGGGTAGTGCTATAGCCTCTGTACAAAGGTCTTCCACTGTCTTGGGTTAGAGTTCTCTTGCTTGAGGGTACACTCGGGCTCACTATTCTATCTCGTTTCTCTTGCTCTTGTTTTGTTAAAGTTTTCATAGTTTATATAGGAAATATTTATTTAAATGTCACTATTTTTAAAATATATTATTTTTTCTTGTTTCCTTTCCTCACTGGGCTATTTTCCCTGTTGGGGCCCCTGGGCTTATAGCATCTTGCTTTTCCAACTAGGGTTGTAGCTTAGCAAGTAATAATAATAATAATAATAATAATAATAATAATAATAATAATAATGATAACCCCCTATCCACCCAAGCCAATATCAAGGAGAGCCAGGTAATGGCTGCTGATGACTCATCAGGCAGAATATAGACTCCCCCAAACTCCCCATCCTTGGCCCACATGGGTGGTGAGCTTGAGCTGGTCTCGAACCCCAGTCTGACAGATCGCCAGGGAGGGACGTTTCCAAATTTCTACCATAACCCCTCTCCACCCAAGCTAGGACCAAGGAAAGCCAGGCAATGGATGCTGATGACTCAGCAGATAGACCTATAGGTTCCCCCAAATCCCCCATCCTTAGCTCACAAGCGTGGTGAGGTTGGAGCGACCAAAGGAACTAACGATTTTGAGCGGGACTCGAACCCCAGTCTGGCAATCATCAGGCAAGGACGTTACCACCAGGCCACCACAATGTATTTTCCGTTATAGACATTTTCTACTTATTAAAAGATTCTATAACCAGTGCTTTGTCGTTATTATTAATTTTATTTAGATTTTATCGAAAAGAATAATGAACTTGATGCATTAAAAGAATGGTAGAAAGTTGGATGAAAGCGGAGTTGTTACTGATTTAAGAATGATTTATTGTTAATTTATTCTCATCATTTATTTATTTCTTATTTCCTTTCCTCACTGGACTATTTTTCCCTATTGGAGCCCTTGGGCTTATAGCGTCTTGCTTTTCCAACTAGGGTTGTACCTTGTCTAGTAATACTAATAATAATAATAATATATATATATATATATATATTGTTATAGAAGTTCTCTCTCTCTCTCTCTCTCTCTCTCTCTGTATATATATATATATATATATATATATATATATATATATATATATATATATATATATATATATATATATATATATGGATGTGTGTGCGTGTGTGGAATAAACCGCAGGGAAAATGAAGGTATTGAGTGGATCCTGATTAGTTTCGTCTCTATGACAACTTGAAGATGTTTCCTGTGAGTCTTACGAAGATTATATATATATATATATATATATGTATGTATGTATTATATACATACTGTACATATATATGTGTCGCTGTTCTTAAAATAATTCATTTTTCCTTGTTTCCTTTCCTCACTGAGCTATTTTCTCTGTTGGGGCCCCTGGGTTGTAGCTTAGCAAGTAATGATAATAATGATAATAATATGTATGATATATGTACATACATATATATGTATATTTGTTTGCAAACATTATGATCTTTTGTATTTTTATTTTGAAGTTCTCCACCCACCGCCTTACTGCCATAGGCTCTCGTGCCCTTGAAAAGTCTTCCTAAGCATTTGAATATTCTGCAGTAATCTACTTTCCCTCCCATTCCGCGTTGGGACAGGGACTCGCTGTTTACTCTCGGACTTAGCAGCGGCCCAACAACAATAGGCGAACAAGTCTGGTTGTGGTTTTCTGAAGTGGCACTTCCAAGATAGTCGTATAGGAACTCTGTACAAAAGAAAAATGTTGAATGATGGACCCATTCTCTCTTTGGCCTTGATTATTATTATTATTATTATTATTATTATTATTATTATTATTATTATTATTGTTTTTTTTAAGTGGGCCATTAATTTTTATTTCTTATGTTATAGAATCATGGAAATTCCTCTTCTGGAGTGAATTGACTCGGAAACTTGGTTTTAAAAGGTTGCTCATAAATGGCAGAGGCAAGGGATAGTGTCCTGGTAAGCAGGACAATGCCATAGAGAATGACAATATATACATATAATCATCGCCCATAGCCCGTCTCCACCCTGGGAAGGAACAGGGAGGGAAAGGCAATGGCTGCTGATGACTCAGCAGGTAGATCTATAGTCTCCCTCAAACCCCCGATCCTTAGCTCACAAGGATCTTTAGGTTGCAGACACTAAAGGAACTAACGAGTTTGACCGGGACTCGAACTCCAGTCTAGCAATCATTATTCCACAACAACCCTGGTCCTATTAATGAGATTTCAGGAGAGGTGTGGATTTAGTGAAGTCTGTATCCTAAATCAAAGGCAGGGGCAAAGATTTCAACTAGAAGTATATAAAGGTATTTACTTCACTTAACAGCAATTAGCAAGGCATTTTCATTAGGTATTTCCTCTTATTGCACAATACTAAGAGACATAAGACAAATCTTTTATGTTTTCTTATTTCTTCCAGAGTTATTCGATAACTCTTACAAAATTTTGTTTTGCCATGTCGCAGCTCGCTCTCTCTCTCTCTCTCTCTCTCTCTCTCTCTCTCTCTCTCTCGTTTTAATGAAATAATTGGCCACCAATCAAATGTGATATCATATCTCTCATTATGTGACAACCAACTTTGTAGTGTTACTTCATTCACAAGTAAAATTCTGCGTTCTTGTTGTACAACGACACCAAAAACCGCTATTATTATTGTTATTACTAGCCAAGCTACAACCCTAGTTGGAAAAGCAAGATGCTATAAGCCCAAGGGCTCCAATAGGGAAAAATAGCCCAGTGAGGAAAGGAAATAAGGAAATAAATAAATGATGAGAATAAATTAACAATAAATCATTCTCAAAACAGTAACAACGCCAAAACAGGTATGTCCTATATAAACTATTAACAACGTCAATCAGCAATAATGATGATATTAATGATAATAACAATTATAAAGAAAATCCAGGTTGCTTTTTCTTCAGATAAGTGAAGACTCATTATGCTGAGCTTTTAAGAACCTATTTTGGGTTTGGTATCAAGCTTAACTCGCGTTCCAGCTCCCTCTCTTCCTTCTTGCTGTTCAGTCTTCTAACTTTTACTCTATATTGCAACCGCTGTGATTTCTCAATTGCAATTTTGAACTGAATGGCCTTACAGGCCCCAGGACTAGGTTCTATATCGCAAATTTATAAATCCAGTCTTAGTCTGAACGTCATATTGATGTAGTAATTGTTATTTTAGATTTGAAGTAGCCATTCTGATGACAATCAATTGAACAATATTTATTCGTAAGTAAAGACCACTTAGGTTTCGGTGTATTAAAATATTGATAATTATTAAGGTGTTGAACATACACACACACATACATACATATATATATATATATATATATATATATATATATATATATATATTATATATATATATATTTATATATTATATATACATATATATATATATATATATATATATATATATATATATATATATGTATGTATGTATGTAGGAGATGATGAATGGAGAAGTATTGAATTAAAAGCTGAAGATAGAGACGACTGGTGAAATCTAACCGAGACCCTTTGCGTCAATAGGCGTAGATGATGATGAACGAACAAATAGGAGTCTAAATGAGCGCCCGTAGTTTTGCATCATAAACTAAATCAGGTTGATGATCATAATAGCGTTATTTTATTGACAAAGCAAATGTCACTCCCCTTCATGCCTCTTTAGCCAGTACCTGCAGAAGTCCAAGAACTGCCATTAGGATGGAAGGCTTTCAATCAAGGGTTCGTCCCCAAGAAACAACACTAGTTCAAGGACGCTTCTTTTAGAGTTCCTTTATAGGAGGCGGAGTTTGTCATCGTTGACGCCAAAGGCCATCAGTTATTTCGCAGCAACTATACAAGAGAGAGAGAGAGAGAGAGAGAGAGAGAGAGAGAGAGAGAGAGAGAGAGAGAGAGAGAGAGAGAGAGAGAGTACTCTGGAAGATACCAGTGCACAAGTGTGTTCCTCTTCGGGAGTTGTAGTGTTTACAGGTGCATCGGATGGTCGGACGCTCAATCTAAAGTTGGTTCCTTCCGTGGAAGATTTTTGGGGCTTTTGGTTCTGTTGTTGTTGTTGTGTTCTTGTTATTTCGTTTATTTGTTGAATTTTTCATTATTAGCTTTTGAAATTTATTTTTTTTAATATTATGACTATTTTGTACTGTAGCCTTATTTAATAGCCTTAGTTAATTTTTCCCTGATATTTTTTTTTCTTATTCTCTATTCATCTCTATTTCTTGTTATTTTGTTTTTGTGTTGTAGTTTTCCATTATTTTTGTAAAATCTATTTTAGTTAAACATTATGACTATATTTTGTACCGTAGCCTTTATTGTAAAAAAAAAATAAGTTTTGATTTTAATTTTGCTAACATCGTGTTATGCTCATGTTATATAATTTCTATGTTGCAGTTTTTCATTATCATTTTTTTTTATTTGTTTCAATTTAATATTATGACTGCTTTCTGCAATAGCCTTAATAGTAAAAAAGATAAAAATAAATGTTTTAATTTTGCCAACATCAGCACGTTCTTGACTTAGATATTAAGAAAGGATCTTGATTATTCTTATATAAAAGGATATATTTAGTTTTCAAAAATGCATTTGACATCAGATAGGGTTCGTATTTACTTATCGGATTTTATGGATATTGTCTGGTGAAAAAATGCATTCCCGAATTTTAAAGTCTTGTTGAAAAAACGATAATTCTAGAAATACTATTTTCTTTCATCGGTAATAGTTTCGTTTCTTGATATTTTATTTCTATTTATTTTCATCGACCAATTTCTTAAATGGCTATAATTGTAAAATCTATCGATGGTAATTTATTTTACGAACAAAGTTTATCAAATCACTTTACTGCATCCCCAAACCATATGTATGTTGAGGTTCGTTAAGTAATGATTATTGTGTATAATAACATTCAGTGTGATATGGTGATCTCCAGATGATCTACCCTTTATCCCACCACACTGGAATCTGCTAATATTGTCATTAATTTTATCCTTCATTTTCATTAGCCTTGATTTTTCAAACATTTTACTAATCGTATTTGCAATAAATAGCCCTCTTCTATTGTCTATATCTAATTTGCTACCTTTACACTTACCCACTGATAATATTACTAGTTCATCCCATTCGTCAGGTATTTCTATTCTCTCTTCAATTTCATTTATAATTTCTTTCATGCTATTCTTCATGTCTTGGGCCATGTTTTTTCAACATTTTATTGCTCATCTTTTCTCTGTCTCGTGTATTCTTATTTTTCAGGGTAGTATTACAGCATCTAGCTCTTGCTGAGTTGTGTTGATTACTGTACATTTTTCTCTTTTACTTTTTCCCATTACCCACCTAAAAGACAATTCAATAATTTTGTCAGCTTGTTTCTCCACTTCAGTTTTGTATGCTCAAAGGAAGTGAATGTGAAATGTTTTCTCAACATTTATTTATATACCATTAAATTATCGTCCAGTGACATGTATAGGGAAAAGTAATCTACAATATTTCTTATATATTTAATCAATATTGATTTATCATTTAACAAAGTAGCTTTTTTTAAAAACTGTATGGAATATTTTTTTTTTGTATTTTAAAATTATTTTACAGAAATGTAACATTAGTTTTATCAGTTTGCGTATTTTAACACAAGGAATAATTATTCTACAATATTTCTTCTATATTTAATCAGTTAACATTCACTTATCAGTTAAAAAAGGGACGTTTGTTAATTGCAACAATTAATCACTTAACATTCATTTATCATTTTCCAAAGTACCTTTTGGTAATAGCAAGGAATCATATGGGATTTATTTTTGGATTTTAAAATTATTTTCTAGAAATGTAGCAAGAAAGAATATGGATTTTTTTTTTCTAGATATGTAGCAAGGAATAATATAGATTTTTTTTTCTTGTATTTTAAGATTATTGTCTAGAAATGTAGCAAGATATAGTGTTTTTTTTTATTATTTTAAATTTTCTAGAAATGTAGCAATTAATGATATAGATTTTTTCTAGCATTTTAAAATTATTTTCTAGAAATATAGCAAGTAATAATGTAAATTTTTTGTATTATAAAATTATTTTCTAGAAACGTAGCAAGGAATAATATTTTTGTTTTTGTATTTCAAAATTATTTTACAGAAATGTACCATTAACATTGTAAGTTCCTGTAATTGTACCCAAAGAGAAAATAACGGTACAGATATTGATCCCCTGTGAAGTAGCCCTTAACTTGACCAGTCCATAGATCCCCTCCCCCCTCTGAGGGGTGTACCCCCCTCTGAATGGGGGTGGGGGCGTTCGCCCCCTCGACTCGTGCCGCCCCCTGTTAGCGATAAAGGAAACCCCGCATGCGGCGCAGACAAAGACCATCCGATAAGATTATTTCGCGTCTGTAACGAAAGCCGCCGCTGGATCAACATCCAGCGTAACACAGCGCAATGAACATCCTATTAGATTTTCTTTTAGTCCTTTTCCTTTTTTTTCTCATCTTTTTTTTTTCTTTTCTTTTCAGATGTTTTTTTCTTGTCTTTTCGTCTTTTTCCCTTTTTTTCTTTTCATCTTTTTTTTCTTTTCTTTTCAGGTATTTTTTCTTGTCTTTTCATCTTTTTATTCAGACTTTTGTTATTTTCATCTTTTTCTTTTTTCTCTTCTTTTCTGATGTTTTTTTCTTTTCATTTTTTTATTCAGACGTTTTTCTTTTATTTTATTTTCATCTTTTTCTTTTCCCTTTTCTCTTATTTTCAGGTGTTTTTTCTTGTCTTTTGATCTTTTTATTCACTTTTTCTTTTCATTTTTTTCTTTTCATCTTTTCTTATTTCTCTTCTTTTCAGATGTTTTTTTCTTCTTTTCATCTTTTTATTCAGACGTTTTTTTTCCTTGTTTGTATTTGGTGGTTGGAGTGTCCAATGCAGTTGTTGTGTGTGTGGTGGGTGGTAGTACTGATATGCCTGTATGTATACATTGTATGTAAACAGGATTAATTTTCTCTCTCTCTCTCTCTCTCTCTCTCTCTCTCTCTCTCTCTCTCTCTCTCGAAGTACAATACCGAGCTGTAACTTCAAATCCATACCATAATTGCATTACTAAATCATTTCGGATAAAAGTAAGTTTAAGAAAATAATAATAAAATAAAAAATGAAAAATGGGAGACTTATTTGTTGTATTACAAAGGATTTTTATTAAAAAAAAATCTTCACAACAACAAATCTCGACAATGCTTGTTTCTGTAGTTCTGTCAGTAGCTTCAATTTCATTGTGTTTAACGACAATGTATTTTATACAACAGTTGTATTTTATACAACAGTTGTATTTTATACAACAGTTGTATTTTATACAACAGTTGTATTTTATACAATAGTTGTATTTTATACAACAGTTGTATTTTATACAACAATTATGTCCGTTGGTAAACAATATCCGCGTAATGTTCTAAGCAAATTGGAAAATTCCTAATTCTATCGGAATTTCTCTTTGCCTTTAGTCCGGTGAAAGGTTAATAGAGATTATATTATACCAGTGTACGCGACCCGTCATCAGTGAAAGCTAAATATTTAGATAGGTATGCACACCCTTCCCACCCCCTTCCCTTTTCCTAACTGCAACACAGCAGTTTTTGCAACTTGTGGGAGATTGTGGTTTCCGAGTGTACCTCATGGGGTATCACATCTTACCAGGGTATGGCTACTCCATCCACTTACCCTACGGACGGGGAGAGACTGAGTAGCCATACGTCTGGTAATGATGCTAAACGTGACAGGAAAGATATATATATATATATATATATATATATATATATATATATATATATCTCCAAACACTTGCTCTTTATTCTTCTTCACCCAAGGGGTTATCTACTGGACTGAAATTGTTCAGTGGTCACTTTCCTCTTGGTAAGGGTAGAAGATACTCTTTAGCTATGGTATGCAGCTCTTCTAGAGGGACACTCCATAATCAAACCATTGTTCTCTAGTCTTGGGGAGTTCCATAGCCTCTGTACCATGGTCTTCCACTGTCTTGGGTTAGATTTTTATTGCTTGAAGGTACACTCTGGCACACTATTCTATCTAATTTCTCTTCCTCTTGTTTTGTTAAAGTTTTTAGAGTTTATATAGGAAATATTTATCTTAATGTTGTTACTGTTCTTAGAATATTCTATTTTTCATTTCCTTTCCTCACGGGACTATTTTCCCTGTTGGGGCTGTTACTGTTCTTAGAATATTCTATTTTTCCTTGTTTTCTTTCCTCACTGGACTATTTTCCCTGTTGGGGCCCCTGGGCTTATAGCATCCTTTTTTCCAACTAAGTTTGTAGCTTAGCAAGTAATATTAATAATAATAGGGGAGGTTACTCATTTTAAACTTAAGGTTCTAAAGTGGTTTGCAGCAACTTCGAGTATCAATGGATTGGATTAGATTTTTGGATTTCGTCTGTAGAGCCCATCGATGGGGCCTGTGAGACCATTGAGAGCCCTTGAGTATCATTGGAAATTAGAAAAAGAAAAATTATTTAATTTTTTTTTTTTTTTTTTTTTTTTTTTAATCGTTGATACATTTTATTATGATTTATGTTTCAAGTCGCCAAGCACTTATAAGTCCTTATGGTGTAATGGAAGTTACTGGGGCTTTATTACAAGCACTATGGCTCTCCAAGACACTATCCCCATGTCATCATAGAACATCAAGAAAACTCTCTCTCTCTCTCTCTCTCTCTCTCTCTCTCTCTCTCTCTCTCTCAAGACTGGAAGTTGCAAAATACACCGGAAGATGCATTAGCAACTCTGGTGGATTTACGAGGTGCCTCACACTGAGGGACCTAGGGGAACCCAAACATAAAATAAGGCAATAAGGTAAGGCTCTCTCTCTCTCTCTCTCTCTCTCTCTCTCTCTCTCTCTCTCTCTCAAGACTGGAAGATGCAAAATACACCGGAAGATGCATTAGCAACTCTCTGGTGGATATACAAGGTGCCTCATACCGAGGGACCTGGGGGAACCCAAACATAAAATAGGGCAATAAGGTAAGTCTCTCTCTCTCTCTCTCTCTCTCTCTCTCTCTCTCTCTCTCTCATTCATATGTCACAGTTTGGAAAGTTATCTCTAAGAATTAATCTAATTTCAAGATTGTTTTATATTTCCAATGACATTTTTTTACGCTGTTTCACCCTCTAATTTATAAATTTTTTTGTGAGAATTTGGAAAGTGACTTCACTTAAAAAAAAAGAAATTAGAATACTTTCCTTACCCTCAGGTCATTCATGAGTAATATGTATAAAATTAACGATTGCGGAGTTAACGTGTTTTGTATTAAATGACGGGGTCTGTTGTGTCTCAAAAGCACAGTGAAATCAAAGTGAACTGGATCGCCGTGTTCGTTGCTGGAAAGTACACACACACACACACACACGGCTGTGTTGTGCAGCAGGTATTAAAGATGGCAAGATTGATTTAGTGATCTGTAAGTAGGAGGCATGTAATATTTTTGTACTATACTGCAGTGTGTGTGTGAATGTATATATATATATATATATATATATATATATATATATATATATATATATATATGTTTATATATATATATATATATATATATAATTCTGTTACCACCTGGATTTTGGTCACTATTACTCTGAAAACTAGTCAAGTCATAGATATAAAAGGAATCTAAGCTAGAGAGAGAGAGCATTTCAGATAATTGATTATCATGATTGACTATATATGTGTATATAAATATATATATATATATATATATGTATATATATTATATACATATATATATATATATATGTATTTATATATTTATATACATACAGTATATATATATATATATATATATATCTATATTTGAAAATATAAAAGGGTTAATTCATCTGAGTTTCCCTTCAAACAAGTGTTTATGTATACTTATTTAAATACATACTGTATTATTTATGTGTATATCTATATATTATGTATGTATATATATATATATATATATATATATATGTATGTATAAATAAGTGTATGCGGGTTCAAGTGTCCGTGCGTGTCTTTTGATGGCCACAATTACGTCCTAACTTTTTAGACTTCCTCACACTTCCTTTCATATGTTTATCAATGCAAGCCAATAGTTGGGCAGAGAATAAACGATACGTAAAAAGTTTCCTTCGTTTATTTCCAGCTTAGATGGGCTACTGACTATTAGTGATAAAGAGGTTAACAATAATAATGCAACTGTAAAAGTGAATAATAGTCTCTCTCTCTCTCTCTCTCTCTCTCTCTCTCTCTCTCTCTCTCTATATATATATATATATATATTTATATATATATGTATATACATTTATATATATATATATATATATATATATAGGTATATATATATGTATATATGTATATAGATATATCATGTATATTTATTTGTATATTCAACGTATATATGTCCGTGTGAAGTATTCATGCCTGTGTTTGGGTGGGTTGCAAGTCCTATTTAAAATGTCATACAATCAGTGATGAATATTCATATATTTTAGATTAAGATCATGGCTTAGTATTGAAAGTTCAATGACAA
>NC_090730.1:179818879-179821379 GCF_036898095.1 Palaemon carinicauda
AAGCAAATATTAAACTTCGGAAGGAAATCCAGTGATTAAAGGAGAGATGATGACCCATACTTTAAAAGTATTGTATAAAATATTCAAGATTGGAGATAGGAACTAGTCAAGGAAGCTCTTTTGGTGATACTTCATTTGAGGAGACACCGGACTTGAAAAAGGTAATCGAATGATTGAAATAGAGATACGCCGACCCATCCTTTAAATGTATCGTATAAAATATTCAAGATTGGACCTTGGAACTAGTCAAGGTAGCTCTGTTAGTGATCCTTCATTCAAGGAGATATTGAACTTAGAAATGGTAATAAAATGATGAAAATAGAAAGAGGTTAACCTATACTTTGAATGTATTATATAAAACATTCAAGATCGGAGATTGCAGACGCTTATATCAGACGACCCTTTAAAAGCTGCATATCAGCCGACCTGCCAAAAGCTTATTATCCGAAGTTGCCTTCAAAACCCGCCTCCATTGGTATGCGAACCTATCAACAGGTACCGGATTGTCACGCTGTTTTTGTTTTTGCAACGTTATGGCCAACGCGGATTACTCTTTTCCTTCCTTTCTCTTTTACAGTTAAAGGAATCCTCTAGGAAAGAGAGTCGGGGGGATGGGGTATATAGGGGAATGCTATGAATGCGGGCTAGGAGTTTTGTTGGGGCAGGGGGTTAGGTGAAGCATGTAAAAGGGGGGTCCGATTAGGGAATGTCGTCAAGGCCCGGGGCTGAATGACCTCCTGTCCCGGATTTACTTTCCTTTCTTGAGGGAAGGGAAACAGGCAATGGTGGTTTGTAATAATAGTCCGGTTGATTGTTATCTTGTGGTTATTGAAGTTACGTCCAGTGGGAAATAATGGAAGGTGTGTTATGCAGTCGCTCATTTAGATGAGGGAATGAATGAATAAAGGAAACAGGTCTCCAATAAAGATATGGAAAAAATAATGTTTGTTTGTTTGTTAAAGATTAGGGAAAAATGTTGGAAGAAATACCAAAGAAAAATGAATTAAAATGGAACTAAAATGACGAAATTAGGTTAAAATTTTTGGATGTCTTTTTATGAGTAATTGTTCATAAATTTATTAGTCAATTTAAGCTCCCAAACTATTATGAACTCCCAAATTATTATTATTATTATTATTATTGTTATTATTAGTCAAGCTACAACTCCAATTGGAAAAGCCAAATACTTTAAGCCCATGAGATCTAATAGGGAAACGAGCTCAGTGGGGGAAAGGAAATAGAGAAGTAACGAATGAACTTTAAATGAGAATTTTTTTTTTCAAAATTTATTAAGATCAATAACAACTTTTGATAGATAAGTCATTCATAAACTGTGAAATGAGACCCTTGTTAACCTCTTCAGCAGAAAATCCTTTGCAACAAGTTTGAAATTTTTAAATTCCACCGATTCTTCTGCTAGATGAATAACAACAGTAACAATGATAATAAGAGCAATTAGAGATTTCTGATCTCTGCTAAAGGTTAATGGAATCGACCATGGCCTAAGATCTATGTATAGGGAAAATTTCGTCAAAATCCACCGAGTAGTGTGGACGAAATCGTGTTCTTTAAAATTATGAAAAATGCAAATCCGGACCCAGATAATCTCCAAAATTTAATGGGGTCGTCTATGACTTTAAGATCTTCTGTGGTGAAAATTTCGTGAAAATCGGTTCAGTAGTTTTTTATAATCGTGTCCTTTAAAAATGTGAAAAATGCAAATCTGGATCCGGATCATCTCCAAAATTTAATGACCTAAGATTGATAATTGGTGAAAATTTTGTCAAAATCGGTCCTGTAGTTTTGATGTAATCTTGTTCTTTTAAATTGTGAAAAATGCAAATCCGGATCTGGATCATCTCCAGAATTTAATGACCTAAGATTGATATATGGTGAAAATTTTGTCAAAATTGGTCCTGTAGTTTTGTCATAATCTTGTTCTTTTAAATTGTGAAAAATGCAAATCCGGATCTGGATCATCTCCAGAATTTAATTAGGTCGGCCATGACCTGAGATTGATATGTGGAGAAAATTTTGTCAAAATCGGTCCTGTAGTTTTGTCGTAATCTTGTTCTTTAAAATTGTGGAAAATGCAAATCCGGATCTGGATCATCTCCAGAATTTAATGGGGTCGGCCATGACCTAAGATTGATATGTGGTGAAAATTTTGTCAAAACCGGTCCAGTAGTTTTGACGTAATCTTGTTCTTTAAAATTGTGAAAAATGCAAATCCGGATCTGGATCATCTCCAGAATTTAATGGGGTCGTCCATGACCTAAGATTAATCTGTGGTGAAAATTTCGTCAAAATCAGTCTAGTAGTTTTGACGTAATCTTGTTCTTTAAAATTGTGAAAATTCAAAGCCGGATCTGGATCATCTCCAGAATTTAATGGGGTCGTCCATGACCTAAGATTGATATGTGGCGAAAATTATGTCAAAATTGGTCCAGTAGTTTTGACGTAATCTTGTTCTTTAAAATTGTGAAAAATTCAAAGCCGG
>NC_090730.1:179831379-179834070 GCF_036898095.1 Palaemon carinicauda
GGGAATTATTTACATCATTTATTATTGTAAGTTATTTTATCAAGTAATATGTTGCTGAAGTTAATAACCGTCTTTTATTTGGATGTTATTGTAAAGTTGTAAATCATTCAAACCGTTAGTTTATTTCTAATTATTTCTGTGATATTTGTTAAACAAAACTACTTATGATACTTAGTTGTTTACGAAATTCTTCTTATTAATTTGCACAGTGCTTCGTAATTATCAACAGATCAGTCATTATTCACTTACAAAATGCCATTTTAATCATATATAAAAGACGTCATAATCACAAACAAAATACATTTAATTCAATTACAAAATTCTTATTAATTTGCACAGTGCCTTGTAATTATCAACAGATCACATATTATTCACCTACAAAATGCCCTTTTAATCATATACAATATACACCATAATCACATACAAAATATATTTAATTCAATGATAAAAAACATTTAATTCAATTAAAAAATACATTTAATTCAATTAAAAAATGCATTTAATTCAATTAAAAAATACATTTAATTCAATTAAAAAATACATTTAATTCAATTAGAAAATACATTTAATTCAATTAAAAAATATATTTAATTCAATTAAAAATCCTTCTTATTAATTTGCACAGTGCCTCGTAATTAATAACAGATTGCTCATTATGCACCAACAAAATACATTTTTATCATATACTAGAGACGTAATCACAATCAAAATATTTACAACTCAACTGCAAAATTCATCTAATTCAATTACAAAATTCATCTAATTCAATTAATTCAATTACAAAATTCATCAAATTCTATTACAAAATTCATGTAATTCAATTACAAAATTCATCTAATTTAATTACAAAATTAATTTAATTCAATTACAAAATTCATCTAATTCAATTACAAAATATGTAATCATAATCAAAATTCATCTAATTCAATTACAAAATTCATCAAATTCAATTACAAAATTCATCTGCTTCAATTACAAAATTCATCTCATTCAATTACAAAATTCATCTGCTTCAATTACAAAATTCATCTAATTCAATTACAAAATTCATCTAATTCCTACTAGATATCTCTTCATTCAAAAGAATAGCTCACATCACACACGGTTATTTGACATTTACACCAACGTCCCCAAAGGAAACTATTGCCAATCGACGCCCCCACTCTCTCGAAACTCCTCCTGATAGCCTCTACTACGCCTGGTCTGTGTGGGCGGGCGGGTGGGGGGGGGGGTGGTGGGTGCCCTGTAATCGAGTGGGCGTGGGTGTGAGAGTTTAAGTGATCGAGCTTCATAATAAACTCCCCAACATCCTCTTTTCGCTGACTATTGACCATCTGCCAGAATGTTGTTGTTGTTTTTTTTTTTTGGGGGGGGGGGGCGAACGTTATCGTCCAACCTGGAGACTCTGGATTTATTTATATTTTGTCAATCTTTAATTTCTTCTGATGAATTTTACTCATCGACATCGATGAGTCATATTTTTTTAGATTTAATCTTAGAATTTTTCATTTATTCATTTGATGATGTTGGGAAAAAAATTATAAGTGAAATATGTTTTGTGCTTTCATGATAGAATTACCGGTTTTGGTCGGGAATAACACATTATTATTATTATTATTATTTTTATTATTGTTGTTGTTGTTGTAGTTGTTGTTGTTCTTATTATTATTAGCTAAACTAACCTTAGTTGGAAAAAGAAAGGATGCTATAAGCCCAAAGGTAACAACAGTGAAATTAACACAATGAGGAAAGGAAGTAAGGAAGCAGATAGAATAAGGTGCTTGATTGTACCCTCAAGCAAGAGGCACTACCTAAGACTGGAGAACAATGGTTTGATTTTGGAGTATCCTTCTAGAAGAGCGGCTTACCATAGCTAAAGAGTCTCTTCTTGACTGTTAGAAAAACCTTAATTTTAATCGGAAATTCTCCGTTAAAATATACTGTTAGCCGTATTTCAGTAAAATACAAGCGGCCGTAATTCTTATCCTACTTTGTTATTATCTTTTACGGGTTGGTGACTGTAATATTACTCCTTAACGTCAATATATTCGTTTTTAAAAACTGTAAATGCCTGGCAACATTCATTACATGATTTTTACCCTTTTTTACAACAAATATATAACAATGCAATCGTACCAAGTGGGAAGTAGCCACTGAACACTTACAGTGTAGTAGTTAACGCCTTGAGCGAAGAAGAATTTTTCAGTCATCTTAAGTGCTGTCAGGTGTATGAGCAAGGAGACGAATGTGTATTGAATAGGCCTGGCTATTCGGTATATGTGTAGGCAAAGAAAAAATGGGCAGTAACCTGAGAGGGATCCAGTGTTGTACTATCTGGCCAATCAAAGGACCTAATAACTCTCTAGCGATAGTATCATAACAGGTGGCTGATGCCTTGGCCAACCTGCTACATTAAATGATTTGTAATCAAGTGACTCAATGAATTAAAATTACTCTGCAGTTAATATCGTAGCTTCGGTATGAGTAATATTCACCTCCGTCAACGAAGTTGGAAGGAGGTTATGTTTTCGCCCCTGTGTGTGTGTAATTGTTTGTGAACAGCTTCTTGGCAACAATTTTAATCGTAGAGTAATGAAACTTGCCGGGGTTAACTGTTATGTATAAAGCTGGAAATGATTACATTTTGTAAGGTCAAGGTCAAGGTCAAGCAAAATGTCCTATTCACGTAAT
>NC_090730.1:179854570-179864570 GCF_036898095.1 Palaemon carinicauda
ATATATATATATATATATATATATATATATATATATGTAAACTTTTTAAAAAATTTATCAAGTTTTGTAACATTCAAAATTATCAATATTTTCAAAATTGTCCTCATTTGGAAATTTGTCAACTTGTTTTCAAATTAATCAAATTTTTTTTTCAACCTTTTCAAAGTTGTCAAATGTCCAATTTTACGATTTTGTCAAATTTGCCTCTCTCTCTCTCTCTTTTTTTTTTTTTTTTTTTTTTTTTTTTTTGCAGCTCCCTACTTCTAAGCTTTTCAATCACCCATAAACGCCCACATCGTCGTCTCTTCCTCCTTCTGCTTTTAATAACCAAGTCTGGTTCAAGTCAGCCCCATTCAACAAACGTCTCCCGAATTTTAATCTCCTGATTCACCTTTTGCCTGGACGAAGGAGTTTCCCACGGGGGGGGGGGGGGGGGGGTGTTTAGTGGGTTAGTTAGGTGGTCCAGGGTAGGGGGGGGGGGTAAGAGGAGGAAAAGCAGAGTTAATAATAACTATGTCCTGTGACTCATTTGATAGGAAATACGTTGTGACGTCACAGTGATTAAGGGATTTTAACCAAATGGAGGAGAGTGACCAGATGATGATGATGATAAATGAATAATTATGATTATGATAATATTAATGAAGAATGGTGACCTGGTAGAGATCATAAATGAATAGTAATGATTACGATGATAAATAATGATTATGATATTATTAATGAAGAATAGTGACCAGATGATGATGATAAATATAGAATAGTGATTATGATAATATTAATGAAGAATGGTGACCTGGTAGAGATGATAAATAATAATGATTACGATGGTGATAAATAATGATTATGATATTACTAGGCCTAATGAAGAATAGTGACCAGATGATGATGATAAATAAATCATAGGGATTATGATACTAATAATGAAGAATAGTGACCAGATAGTGATGATAAATAGATAGTAATGATTACAATGATAATAAATAAGGATTATGATACTAAAAATGAAGAATAGTGACCAGTTGATGATGATAAATAAATAATAGTGATTATGATGATATTAATGTAGAATGGTGACCAGATAGGGATGATAAATGAATAATAATGATTACGATGATAATTAATGATGATTATAATACTATTAATGAAGAATAGTGAGCAGTTGATGATGATAAATGAATAATAATGATTATGATAATATTAATGAAGAATGGTGACCAGATAGTAATGATAGATAAATAGTAATGATTACGATGATATATAATGATTATGATACTAATAATGAAGAATAGTGACCAGATGATGATGATAAAAAAATAATGATAATATTAATGAAGAATAGACAGATGATGATAAAGAAATGATAATGATTATGATAATTTTTATGAAGGACTGTCACCTGATGATGATGATAAATAATAGTGATTATGATAATAGTAATAATGATAACTACGAGAAAATTGTGGAAATGTAAGAAAACAAGTTTGTTATCGTCACTTTTGTATATTTATCAATTGTTACTTTAGGGTAAAATTCGATATGATTATTTTAAAAATATTGACAAGAAAATTATCCTGAAAATATGATTGTAAAACTTCACGTGGCTTTTATAAAGGTATCATCAGCAACACGTCGAACCACAGTGCAATTTAACTTTTATTTTATTAAACATCTTTTGCTCCAGTGGCGATTTTCGTATGAACACTCACGGGAAACACACCTAGTATGGGTGGCCCTGACTAGTACAATTTTGCTGATCTTGGCGATACCTTTTACTACAAGAGGGTTTGTATATCGCAATGATCAGCTAGGTTGAAATAGTCACCATACTAGGTTGGTTTGCTATAAACGATCAGACAAAAAGTCTTCCACCATCACCTCCACACTGGGCAGCATAGTGATGAAAACTGGCCTAATGCCAAACAAGAATAAAGTCATATCTGAGGCCATTGTTCTGCAGTCTTCCACCATCACCAGTCCGCACTGGCCACACTGGCTAGTGATGAAAACTGGCCAAACCCCAAACATGAATTTACATGTCTGAGGCTTTGTTGTTGTTGTTGGTTGTGGTGGTGTCTCTCTCTCTCTCTCTCTCTCTCTCTCTCTCTCTCTCTCTATATATATATATATATATATTTATATATATGTATATATATATATGTATGTGTGTGTGTGTTTTATATATATATATACATATATATATATATATATATATATAATATATACATATATATATATATATATATATATATATATATATATATATATGTATATATATATATATATATATATATATATATATATATATATATATATATATATATATATATATATATATAATGTGTATGTGAATCTAGAAGTTGTCATTCAAGTGTTATCCTTCATCACGATGTACCATTTACCATGTAAATGAAATGAAGTAGTGTCAGAGCATTAATGAATTATTATTAGGAAACAGTAGAAAATGTATTAGATGAATTCTTGATATCTCCTAACGACGATTTTTTCTTGTATCGACATGTTTTGGAATTTCTATCAAGGTTCTATACCTGTAAAAGTCTCAGTCTCTCTCTCTCTCTCTCTCTCTCTCTCTCTCTCTCTCTCTCTCTCTCTCTCTCCCCTGATGCTTATTTCATATGAAATGTCCATCATTGCCGGTCTTTCCAAGCCTCGTCATCTCTGGAAGTTGTGACTATTGTCACATAGCGTAGGACAGCTGCAACGGAAGTTATGCACGCTGTTTTTTTCAGTTTTTATAAAAGGAATGATTCGAACATAATTGAACTTGGGAATTCAACGTGTGTATAAGAGAGAGAGAGAGAGAGAGAGAGAGAGAGAGAGAGAGAGAGAGAGAGAGAGAGAGAGAGAGAGAGAGTCACCGGACTGAGCTATTAAGGTGTGTACGAAGGGCCGTGTTAATCATTCATTGTGTATAACCAGTGTACGTGACATGTCAAAAATGACGACTAAATATTCAGATAGATATGCACATACACGTGTGCCCCTCTCTCACTAGGGCATGACTACTCCCTCTCTCCCCTAACGGAGGACAGGGAGAGCTGAGCGTGGCAGGAAATATATATATATAAATTATATATATATATATATATATATATATATATATATATGAATATATATTTATATATTATATATATATGTATGTATATTTACAAATATATATACATGTATACAGTATATATATATATATATATATATATATATATATATATATATATATATATATATATATATATATATATATATATTGACAGACATACATACATACATATACATGAAATATAGATCACTTAATATTCTAAAATCATACTTTGTATCTAGAGAGTAATTTTTAAAACAAATACTTACGTACACTGGGTTTTCTGTGATTAAAAAGACGAACATAACCTAGTCCGTATATACCATGATCTGTGCACGTACCTGTGAAAGAAACAAATAAGTTAATATTAAAAACAAAATAAGTGGAATTGTTTTGGAATTTTGAGGTTGCTTTAAAGACTACACATAAGAAGAGAAGAAATGTGTTCGATGGTATAGTTTTTTCCATTGCCATGAATATTAATGGTCGACGGAGCAAGAGTTAAATCAATAATAGTTTTATTAGGCAGGTAGTAGGTTGGCCAGGGCACCAACCGCCTGTTGAGATACTACCGCTAGAGAGTTATTTGGTCCTTTGACTGGCCAGACAGTACTACATAGAACCCTTCTCTCTGGTTACGGTTCTTTCCTTTTGCCTACACAGACATCGAATAGTCTGGCCTATTCTTTACAGATTCTCCTCTGTCCTCATACACCTGACAACACTGAGATTACCAAACTATTCTTCTTCTCTCAAGGAGTTAACTTCTGCACTGTAATAGTTCAGTGGCTACTTTCCTCTTGGTAAGGGTAGAAGAGACTCTTCAGCTATGGTGAGCAGCTCTTCTAGGAGAAGGACACTCCAAAATCAAACCATTGTTCTCTATTCTTAGGTAGTGCCGTAGCCTCTGTACCATGGTCTTCCACTGTCTTGGATTAGAGTTCTCTTGCTTGAGGGTACACTCGGGCACACTGCTGTATCTAGTTTCTCTTCCTCTTGTTTTGTTATAGTTTTTAAAGTTTGTATAGGAAATATTCATTTTGATGTTACTATTCTTAAAATATTTTATTTTTCTTTATTTCCTTCCTCACTGGGCTATTTTCCCTGTTGGAGCCCCTGGGCTTATAGCATCCTGCTTTTCCAACTAGGGTTGTAGCTTAGCATTTGATAATAATGATGATAATTATGCCATGTCAAGATAAATATTGTTATTCCAGCATACATTTTTTCCCCATGATATTTAATTTTTAATTTTTGATGACTAATTGCAATATAGTTTAGAAGGAAGCTATATTAATACTAAGAAATAAACACGTTGTAATGTCTTGAATTTTTTCCTTTTTTCAGGTATGTGGCCAAGTTGATATGATAGACAACGTTTTTTAAAAGCTTTGTATAACCCGCCATGATTTTTATGTCATAAGACTAAGGTAAGATATACCAGAAATAATAATGTCACTGAATTACTCGGGAATACTTTGTTTTACAAGACAACTTATAGTATCGGGGTATGAAATGATCTAAAGACATTGAAAAGACAGTGATGTCAAATAAGGAATTTATTTCTATTATAATTCAATTGTTTGTATACAATCAGTGATGTCAAATAAGGAATTTATTTCTATTTTAATTCAGTTGTTTGTATACAATCAGTGATGTCAAATAAGGAATTCATTTCTATTTTATTTCAGTTGTTTGTATACAATCAGTGATGTCAAATAAGGAATTTATTTCTATTTTAATTCAGTTGTTTGTATTCAATCAGTGATGTCAAGTAAGGAATTTATTTCTATTTTAATTCAGTTGTTTGAATTCAATCAGTGATGTCAAATAAGGAATTTATTTCTATTTTAATTCAGTTGTTTGTATTCAATCAGTGATGTCAAATAAGGAATTTATTTCTATTTTAATTCAGTTGTTTGTATTCAATCAGTGATGTCAAATAAGGAATTTATTTCTATTTTAATTCAGTTGTTTGTATACAATCAGTGATGTCAAATAAGGAATTTATTTCTATTTTAATTCGGTTGTTTGTATACAATCAGTGATGTCAAATAAGGAATTTATTTCTATTTTAATTCGGTTGTTTGTATTCAATCAGTGATGTCAAATAAGGAATTTATTTCTATTTTAATTCAGTTGTTTGTATTCAATCAGTGATGTCAAATAAGGAATTTATTTCTGTTTTATTTCAGTTGTTTGAATTCAATCAGTGATGTCAAATAAGGAATTTATTTCTATTTTATTTCAGTTGTTTGTATTCAATCAGTGATGCCAATAAGGAATTTATTTCTATTTTATTTCAGTTGTTTGTATTCAATCAGTGATGTCAAATAAGGAATTTATTTCTATTTTATTTCAGTTGTTTGTATTCAATCAGTGATGTCAAATAAGGAATTTATTTCTATTTTAATTCAGTTGTTTGAATTCAATCAGTGATGTCAAATAAGGAATTTATTTCTATTTTATTTCAGTTGTTTGAATTCAATCAGTGATGTCAAATAAGGAATTTATTTATATTTTATTTCAGTTGTTTGAATTCAATCAGTGATGTCAAATAAGGAATATATTTCTATTTTATTTCAGTTGTTTGAATTCAATCAGTGATGTCAAATAAGGAATTTATTTCTATTTTATTTCAGTTGTTTGTATTCAATCAGTGATTTCAAATAAGGAATTTATTTCTATTTTAATTCAGTTGTTTGTATTCAATCAGTGATGTCAAATAAGGAATTTATTTTTATTTTGATTCTGTTGCTTGTATTCAATCGGGAAAAAAATGATTGTGCCACGTCCGGTCAAATAAGGAGTTTATTCCTATTTTAATTCAGTTGTTTGTATTCAATCGGTGATGTTAAATAAGGAATTTATTTCTATTTTAATTTAATTGTTTGTATTCAATCGAAAAAAAAAAAAAAAGAATGTGTTATGTCCGGTGCTACTTCTGTCCCTTAACCTAGTTTGGACTTGAGTATATTTTTCCCCTTTTGCTTGTAATAGGCCATTCAAATCACCTCCCTTTGATAATGGGATTTCCATGATTAAATATTAATCGAAAGGTTTAGGGACAGGTATGCTCTAACGTACGATTGCTAATTAGCGTCCCCGATTACGTCATTTAATTAGCAGTGATCACAGTGATTAGAACCATCTGAGGGGTTTAGACTAATGTCTCTGACTAATGTCTCTGATAAAGTGTCTCCCCCCAAAGACAGGTGTTTTGGATGGCGATATTTCTCAAGATGGAAGTTGTTTGAATTATAAAATTAGAAAATAAATTTTCGATGTGGTTGGCAAGGGAACTCGGTATAATTTCGGGTAAATAGTGAAGTTTATTCAGATAATAATTGGGTTGTTTTTTAATGCAATTAAGCATTTGTTATTTTTGATTAGTTGAGAACGTTATATTTCATGATAAGGTTTTTAATCTTGAATTTCAGAACGTTCTGTTTGTGAGCATCTCTATCTAAATATTTAGACGTAGTTTATGACGGGTCGCATACACTATTAATTTTATAATGGTACAAAGCAGTTTTGTCTCATTCTTATTATTATTATTATTATTATTATTATTATTATTATTATTATTATTGCTATTACTTGCTAAGCTACATCCCTAGTTGGAAAAGCAAGATGATATAAGACCACGGGCTCTAACGTGGAAAATAGCTCAGTGAGGAAAGGAAAAAAGGAAAAATAAAATATTTTAAGAACAGTAACAACATTAAAATAAATATATACATAGAATTTAGTATGTATTCTGTTACGAGTTAATAAATAACATTTTCCAATGATTTATGAATAATTTGAAATATTAATATAACTTTATTGAGAGAATAATCTAACTGTTGATCAGAAGCATTACTAAGTCATGGTAATCGTTAGGAACATTTGCATTTATTTCTTTAAATGACTATAAATGTCCGACATTGAAATAAAATTTTGTATGTAAACTGTTTTAATATATTTTTATGATTGAAAGAATGCTCTTATAGATATATGGGATTTAAATTTTTATGTTTTTCAATGAAATTAATAAAAAGAATTCGATACTGCTATGACGAATAACATTTTAAAGGGAATAAATTGCACATTATGATTATTATTATTATTATTATTATTATTATTATTATTAGCTAAGCTAAAATCCTATTTGGAAAAGCTAGATGCTTATAAGCCCAAGATCTCCAACAGGGAAAAATAGCCCGGTGAGGAAAAGAAACAGGGAAATAAATAAACGATATGAGAAATAATGAACAATTAAAATCAAATACCTTAAGAACAATAACATCAAAACAGATATTTCATTTATAAACTATGAAAAGAATGAGTTCAGCTTGTTGAACATAAAAGCATTTGCTGCAGGTTTGAATTTTTTTTTTTTTTTTTGGGGGGGGGTGGTTGTGGGGGGATGTACAGTAGTAGATTATGAATTATACGGACATTTCATTGTAATGCCGTATAATCACGATAATTCATATCCGTTTGTACCGGGGAAATTATGAGTTTTGAGCAGAAGGTATTCAATTTACGAACATTCGACTTACAAACATTCGGAGACACGAACCCAAATGTAACTGGAAAATTACAAGGATAATATACGGAAATACTGTGATAAAACTATATAATATCATTTAATACAGTAAGCAAAACAACATTTGTAATAACCTGATTGCTATTTCATATGAAATATGACTATTTGTTGACTTTTGTAGCTGGAGAAAGAGTTCAGGTTAGGCTTACCCTAGGCCAAAGTGTAATAAAATTGTACTTAACAAGCAATTCGACTTATAAACTTATCACAAAGATACCTCATAGAGGAATGCATCGCATAGATGCTCCACAGTGGAATGCATCACAAAGATACCTCACAGAGGAATATATAGCAAAGTTTCCTCATGGAGGAAAGCATCGCATAGATGCTCCACAGAGGAATGCATCGCATAGATGCTCCACAGACGAATGCATGGCATAGATGCTCCACAGAGTAATGCATCGCATAGATGCTCCACAGAGGAATGCATCGCATAGATGCTCCACAGAGGAATGCATGGCATAGATGCTCTACAGTGGAATGCATTACAAAGATGTTCCACAGAGGAGTGCATAGCAAAGATGCTTCACCAAGGAATGCATAGCATAGATGCTCCACAGTAGAATGCATCACAAAGATGTTCCATAGAGGAATGCATCACAAAGGTATCTCACTTTATAGAGGAATGCATCGCATAGATGCTCCACAGAGAAGAGCATCACAAAGATACCTCACAGAGGAATGCGTCGTCTAGATGCTCCACAGAGGAATGCATCGCATAGATGCTCCACAGAGAAGAGCATCACAAAGATACCTCACTGAGGAATGCGTCGTATAGATGCTCCACAGAGGAATGCATCGCATAGATGCTCCACAGAGAAGAGCATCACAAAAATACCGCACAGAGGAATGCATTGGTTAGATGCTCTACTGCGCAATGCGATGCTTTACTGAGGAATGCATCGCATAGATGCTCCACAGGGGAATGCATCACAAAGATACCTCACAGAGGAATACATCGCATAGATGCTCCACAGAGGAATGCATCGCATAGATGCTCCACAGGGGAATGCATCACAAAGATACCTCACAGAGGAATGCATCGCATAGATGCTCCACTGAGGAATGCATCGCATAGATGCTCCACAGGGGAATGCATCACAAAGATACCTCACAGAGGAATGCATCGCATAGATGCTCCACAGAGGAATGCATCGCATAGATGCTCCACAGGGGAATGCATCACAAAGATACCTCACAGAGGAATACATCGCATAGATGCTCCACAGTGCAATGCATCACACAGATACCTCACAGAGGAATGCGTCGTATAGATGCTCCACAGAGGAATGCATCGCATAGATGCTCCACAGAGAAGAGCATCACAAAGATACCTCGCAGAGGAATACATCGCATAGATGCTCCACAGTGCAATGCATCACACAGATACCTCACAGAGGAATGCGTCGTATAGATGCTCCACAGAGGAATGCATCGCATAGATGCTCCACAGAGAAGAGCATCACAAAGATACCTCGCAGAGGAATGCATCGCATAGATGCTTCACAGTGGAATGCATTACAAAAATGTGCCACAGAGGAGTGCATCGCAAAGATGCCTCACCTAGGAATGCATTGCATAGATGCTCCACAGTGCAATGCATCACAAAGATACCTTAGAGAGGAATGCATCGCTTAGATGCTCCACAGTGGTATGCATCATAAAGATTCCTCACAGAGTAATACATTGCAAACATATTTCATAGGACTGCATGGCAAAATGCTCCTGTGTTGTGATGGCGCACACAAAAATTCGTCTTGAGGATACTCCTCTGTAGAGTACAAGTGCGCAAAATTCCTAACGTCCCATCGTAAGACGGTCAGCGTCCTTCATAAACGCGCCCTACCGGCTGCCTTGTTTACTTCTCAGGTCTGCCAAGTAAACCAGTGTCTTGGCCTGGTGCCAGAATCTTTCCAGGCCAACCGCTCCTCTCCTCATCCAAGGTCAGATCAAGTTACTAGGTTTGATTTTAATAGTTTTTATTTATTGTCATTCTGAATTAAATGGTTTTGTTTCAGTTGTCACCAAGATCGATTATGAAAGAAATATTTAAATTAAAATCATAACTGTGTAAGGATCTTTCAATTTTCCTGCATTCCTGAATGTTTGACTCTTCCTTTCGCAATTATGAAAGTTTTGTTAACGTATCATTCACATTACTGATGAGTATACGTAAAAAAAAAAAAAAAAAAAAATTGTTTCCTTCCGTTTCTTTATGAATCTTCAATATTCGATAAAGAAAAATGGATCTTCATCCACTTTAAACGAGATTCCATACAACAATGATCCTGTTATTGTGTGTGTGTGTGTGT
>NC_090730.1:179867070-179874570 GCF_036898095.1 Palaemon carinicauda
TAGGCACATACGCAGCTCTCTCCCATCCCACGCACATACGCACGAATTCAAGACAACCGGGATAACCTCCCAACAAATACGCGACGATGGTCACAGTTTCCTCTCTACTTTCAATCTCGTGGTTCAGTAGAGCATGTCTCGTCTCGCATATTTTTTTTTTTCTTTTCTGAGCACGTATGAGAAAAGATGACCCATAAGATGAATGAGAAGGATGAGGTAGGTGGAGGAGATGTAGGTGTGATAACAGATGTTATTTTTTTATTTAGATTCGGTTTTATTTATTTTTTTTTTTTTATTTAGATTCGGGTTTTGTGTGTGTGTGTGTGTGTGTGTGTGTGAGTTCGTAAGGAAATTTTGCAATTTGTTCTTGATGCAAATATGAAATTGCTTGAATTTTCTTAGCGTTTTATCTTTCAGTCTAGGATTTTAAGTGAAAATTACATAATGGTTTCCTCCATGCAACGGGAATAAAAGCACACCAGGAATGGTATTTTTTTTATTATTATTTTCACAACAGGAATCGATACAAGCTTCCACTCCAGGAATTAATACAAATTTCCATACCAGTTATTTATACAAACTTCCTCAACAGGAATTAATACAAAATACCACACCGGGAATTGATAGGCTACAAACATCCAGAACAGGAATTGATGCATATTTCCACACCGGAATTTAAGACAAATATCCACAACAGGAATTGATATAAACTTCCTCAACAGGAATTGATACAAACTTCCCCAACAGGAATCGATACAAACTTCCTCACCAGGAATTGATACAAACTTCCTCAACAGGAATTGATACAAACTTTCGTACCAGGAATTAATACAAACTTTCTCAACAGAAATTGATACAAACTTCCATACCAGGAATTGAGAGGCTACAAACATCCACAACAGGAATTGATACAAACTTCCATACCAGGAATTAATACAAACTTTCTCTACAGGAATTGATACAAACCTTCACACAGGGAATTGAGAGGCTACAAACATCCACAACAGGAATTGATACTAACTTCGACACCGGGATTTGAGACAAACATCCATAACAGGAATTGATATAAACTTCCATACCAGGAATTAAAACAAACTTCCACACGAGTGATTGATACAAACTTCGCCAACAGGAATTGATACAAACTTCCTCAACAGGAATTAATACAAACTTCCTCAACAGGAATTGATACAAACTTCCTCAACAGGAATTAAAACAAACTTCCACACCAGTGATTGATACAAACTTCGCCAACAGGAATTGATATAAACTTCCTCAACAGGAATTAATACAAACTTCCTAAACAGGAATTAATACAAACTTCCTCAACAGGAATTGATACAAACTTCCTCAACAGGAATTGATACAAGCTTCCATACCAGTAATTAATACAAACTTCCTCAACAGAAATTGATACAAACTTCCATACCAGTAATTGATACAAACTTCCTCAACAGGAATTGATACAAACTTCCTCAACAGGAATTGATACAAACTTCCTCAACATGAATTAATACAAACTTCCTCAACAGGAATTAATACAAACTTCCTCAACTGGAATTAATACAAACTTCCTCAACAGGAATTGATATAAACTTCCTCAACAGGAATTAATACAAACTTATTCAACAGGAATTAATACAAACTTCCTCAACAGGAATTAATACAAACTTCCTCAACTGGAATTAATACAAACTTCCTCAACAGGAATTAATACAAACTTCCTCAACAGGAATTGATATAAACTTCCTCAACATGAATTAATACAAACTTCCTCAACAGGAATTAATACAAACTTCCTCAACAGGAATTGATATAAACTTCCTCAACAGGAATTAATACAAACTTCCTCAACAGGAATTGATATAAACTTCCTCAACAGGAATTAATACAAACTTCCTCAACAGGAATTAATACAAACTTCCTCAACAGGAATTGATATAAACTTCCTCAACAGGAATTAAAACAAACTTCCTCAACAGGAATTGATATAAACTTCCTCAACAGGAATTGATACAAACTTCCATACCAGTAATTGATACAAACTTCCTCAACAGGAATTGATACAAACTTCCTCAACAGGAATTGATACAAACTTCCTCAACATGAATTAATACAAACTTCCTCAACAGGAATTAATACAAACTTCCTCAACTGGAATTAATACAAACTTCCTCAACAGGAATTGATATAAACTTCCTCAACAGGAATTAAAACAAACTTCCTCAACAGGAATTGATATAAACTTCCTCAACAGGAATTGATACAAACTTCCATACCAGTAATTGATACAAACTTCCTCAACAGGAATTGATACAAACTTCCTCAACAGGAATTGATACAAACTTCCTCAACATGAATTAATACAAACTTCCTCAACAGGAATTAATACAAACTTCCTCAACTGGAATTAATACAAACTTCCTCAACAGGAATTGATATAAACTTCCTCAACAGGAATTAATACAAACTTCCTCAACAGGAATTGATATAAACTTCCTCAACAGGAATTAATACAAACTTCCATACCAGGAATTAATACAAACTTCCTCAACAGAAATTGATACAAACTTCCATACCAGGAATTAAAACAAACTTCCACACCAGTGATTGATGCAAACTTCGCCAACAGGAATTGATCCAACCTCCTCAACAGGAATTGATACAAACTTCCATACCGGTAATTAATACAAACTTCCTCAACACGAATTGATACAAACCCTCCATACCAGGAATTAAAACAAACTACACACCAGTGATTGATACAAACTTCGCCAACAGGAATTGATATAAACTAAAAGAGGAATTGATATTAACTTCTACAACAAGAATTGATATGAATTTTATTGTTATACGAAGTCAGGCAGATACCGAACTTGATCAACCTATGATAAGGGTGGAAATTTCATATCAGTTTTATGGTGTTTTAATTGAGTTTCCTATCGGTTGATTTATTGCTCCAATAGCCTTGTGATGTTAGTGAAATTTGACTGAAAACCAATTTTTTGTTAATCTTCTGTTGCTGCAATAGTCTATTTAATAGATTTATTTATACATAAACGCATTTATTGGCTTAAAATAGTTATAATAAGACTAATCAGAACAATTGCAACCGTTATCCTTCTGTTCTTTAACTTTTTTGAATAACAAAAATAGCATGAACAGGAACAATCCCCTTAAACACGATGTATCCATGTTTCTAACATCATTATTTTATTAAAGAAAATATCTTGAAGAAAACAATATCGAGAATCACCATTCCCAGAAATCTTTGAAGGATTCCAATAGCTGACGATATCTTCCTCCTCCTCCTCCTCCTCTTCCTCTTCTTCTTCTTCTTCTTCTTCTTCTTCTTCTTCTTCTTCTCCTTCTTCTTCTTCTTCTATTAGTCGTCTCAAGTATTCGCAAAGTCGAATGGAAAGTTCCTTGATTCACTATATTTTTCCATTGGTGCTTTTACTCTCGCCATTATTCTAGTCCCACTCAGACTTGAGGGGTGGGTTGGGGGGGATTTGGGGGGGGGGGGCCGGTTGTTGGTTGGCTGAGAATTGTCTGAGTAAAGAATTTAACCTCCTTAGTCTGAAGCTTCATCCTAACCCCCCCCCCCCCCATCGTCCTCTCCCCGGGCCTAGGACGGCTCAACCCTCCCTTGCAACATTTACAAGTCAATTGCAATTTCAATCTCTATCCCTTTATTTGTCTATTCCTATTTCATTATTTGCGAATTCTATTCAAATCCATTACCCACCCCATTATAACAACCGTTTTCCTAATACCTTTCCCTTAAGTACACAGCGGAAGGGCGGGGCCACACGGAAAAAGTAGTCTGGCTTGTGGGTTCCCCGGTGACGCCATGGATGACGTCACTGTGATGACATTGTTTCGTCACGGATTTCTCGGCCGGAGCCACTTCACATGCTCGCTTCGCTGGCATCAAGTACCGCTTTCCCGTCACCTTGAACTTCATTCTCTCTTCTTTCAGCCCGCGACGCACTAACCGTTTTTTTTTCTTTCTTTTTTCTTGTCTTTTAGGTTTTCGGGATTCTTCTCTTTGCATATTTGAGTTTTTGTGCTTTTTATCATTTCTGACTGCATGAAGTTTGATTGTAATAAAAATAGTTTTTCTGGTCAAGTGAAATTCTCTCTCTCTCTCTCTCTCTCTCTCTCTCTCTCTCTCTCTCTCTCTCTCTCTCTCTCTCTCTCAACATCATGTTATGACGCTCACGTATCTGCCTGGTCGTTACCTTCATGTCGTCATCGGAGTTTGTTTGTTTTTCTTATAATAGTTAAAAATTCCAAAAAAAAATAATGAACAGTTACAATTCACACATCCCAAATGTTTGTGTTTAGAGGTTACTGCATAGTGAAATATTAACTAGTGTACGTGACCCGTCAAAAATCACTTAAATATTTAGATAGATATGCACACAAACAGATTTAACCCTTCCTACCCCTCCCCCTTTCCTAACTACCACATGGCAGTTTCGACAATTTGTGGGAGGTTGTGCTTTCCGAGTGGTTGCCGCTCAGCGTGATAATATCTATCTATCTATCTATATATATATATATATATATATATATATATATATGTATATGTATATATTATATATATTATATATATATATATTATATATATATGTGTATATATTATATATATATCGATATTTTATATATATATATATTTATATATTATATATATTATATATATTATATTTGATATATATATATATATATATATATATATATATATAGAGAGAGAGAGAGAGAGAGAGAGAGAGAGAGAGAGAGAGAGAGAGAGAGATAGTAATAGCCTTACACTTGCTCATTATTATATAGAGGAAATAAGAAATGGAGATGTTTTTTAAATCGATCGACAACGAATGACAGATATTAACACAAATCTCTTCAAGAAATATTTCAGAACCTTTAGCAAATCAAGCTTATGAAGATATAATACTTTCATGAAGCTTTTATTCGGTCAGGGAATAAGTTTATACTGTTTTTAGTATTGCAGTCGAACAGAGGAGATTGGATAAATGGTAAAGTTTTTTTTTTATTTTTTTTTTTAAATCAAGCCAGTAACGGAAGTAGCAATTTACAACAGTTATTACTAGTTTGCTGATAAATGGTAGTAGTCTGATAATAGTTAAGATCTTTGATATATATATATATATATATATATATATATATATATATATATATTATATTTTATATATATATATATATATATATATATATATATATATATATATATGTATGTGTGTGTGTCTATATACCTTTTTTCTTATATATGCTAGTAATCTTTGCGAAAAGAATGAAAAGCCTTAAATCATCGAAGATTATTCATTTTTAATAATATGCATTGCTGTGAAAGTTAACAAAAGAGTTGTTTAATAACATCCAAATGAATACTGTAATACAAATCTCAAAATATGCAACACTCATCAAAGGATTTTTGCATAATTTTTCATTGATTCATTTTTTCTAATGAACTTATATATATATATATATATATATATATATATATATATATATATATATATATATATATATATATATATATATATCTCACAACAATGACATCAATATAAACGTGCTCTTGCTGATATTACAAGTTAACCTTTAATCATAAAATGAATTACAATATCTACTACAAACCTTTCCATTAAAGTTTACCAATCATAATTCTAATTTTAATGACTCACTTGATCGACATTAATCAGCGCATTTGCTTTACAATTCGATACGTGGGCGGGTTGACATTTTCTGAATGAACAACATCCTTGAGAAAGGGCAAAGGGGGAATGCACGGGATGATCCGGTTTCCTCTTGTGTGCATGGGAAGCACGTCTTAAGGAATTGGATTCCCATAGCTGGTTTGGGTAAAAGAAGGACATTTCCTTTGGGTTGGGCAGGAGCATTGTTAACATGGGTGGGGTTTGTCACCTTTAAGGATAAATGTTTTTTTGAATGGATATGGGGATGAAACAGTGCAATTGACGATATACGCACATCTACATACACAAATATGTGTGTGTGTATATATATATATATATATATATATATATATATTATATTATATTATATATATATATATATATATATATATATATATATATATATATATATATATATATATATATATAAATTTAGCCAACGAATCCTCTATGGATTTAGTCAGTCTATGGAGACGACTGGCTAAATCTAACTGAGGCCCTTTGCGTTAATAGGCGTAGGAGGAGGAGATGGTGATGATGATGATGATATATAAAGTATATATATATATATATATATATATATATATATATATATATATATATATATCAGCCGTAACCGAATGGCCTCTCGGGCCCCAACGCCAGTGGAGAAGCCTCATAGTGAACATCTGCTTAAAGGCCACTCATGAATGATATTTAGACTCCAAAATATATTTTGACATATCTCCCGACATCTCTTGTTCTATTTCATTTGTTCTAAGTCATCATATTGAAAACGCGTTTTATTCTAAGTTTTTTTCTGAAGCTATTCCATGAAACTTTTTTTTTTTTTTTCTACCAACTATTGTTTTCCGTTCTGCAAATTTATCCTTTCGCGTGTAATGTATTTATGGTGATTCAGTTATCGAAGCAAATTTGGCTCTTGTTTCTAATCCATCCTTTGTTCGAATTGATATTCATGTACTATAGTCCATTTCTTTTAACGAGGCATATTTGCACAGACTCGCAGCGGTGCCCTTTTAGCTCGGAAAAGTTTCCTGATCGCTGATTGGTTGGACAAGATAATTCTAACCAATCAGCGATCAGGAAACTTTTCCGAGCTAAAAGGGCTCCGCTGCGAGTCTGTGCAAATATGCCTCGCTTAAAGAAATGGACTCTAGGTAACGTCTCGGCCTAGTGATCGCCAAACGGGGTTTCGAGTACCACTCAAACTCGTGAGTTCCTGTAGTAGCTACAACCTCACCATCATTGTGAACAAAGGATCGTGGTTTTTGGGGTAGCCTATAGGTCTACGTGCTGAGTCATCGGCAGCCATTACCTGGCCCTCCTTGGTCCTAGCTTGGGGGGAGAGGGGGCTTGCGTGCTGATCTAATGTATATATGGTCAGTCTCTAGGGCAATGTCCTGCTTGCCATGTCAGTGTCACTGTCCCTTGCCCCGGTCATTCATGAGTGGCCCTTAAACCTTTAAGCCTTTAAACTGTGATCAAAGCATTTCGGAATAATGAGGTTGTAACCTTACAAGAGATAATAACGAAGTAGGGTTAAATTGCGGTCGCCTGTATGTTACTGAAATACGGCTGAGAACAGTATATTATCTACTGAGGATTTGCGATTAAAATTACGGTTTTTTTTTTTTTTTTTTCAGCATTCACTTCGCGAGAAGCTTTTGACATATGAACTATGAATTCGTGTATTAAAGAGTTATTTTTACGTTATTAAACCGGGCATGCAGTAATTGTTTTAGTTAACCCAAGGGAAATCCAACTGTTATCACACTTAGTC
>NC_090730.1:179884570-179889570 GCF_036898095.1 Palaemon carinicauda
ACTGTTGATAAAATTGTAAAAAAATATTAAATTTTCATTTCCCCATTTTTATTTTGTGGAGACAAAAGGCCAATCGACAATGCTTACATTTTTTGCGTTATTAATTTCTATAGATTAAATATTTTGTAAAGAATCTATTATATACGTTAACAACTTACTTCTGATAAAAGGTAAAAAATTCAGTTTTCCTTTGAAATTCCTAATTTTAGTTTTTTTTTTTTTTTTTTAGAAAAAAAAAAAAAACGCTAGTCGACATGCTACATTTTCTGGCGTTGTTAGTTTCCATTAAAATAAATATTTTGGAAAGATATACTTTTTAACAACTTACTGTTGATAAAAGGTCAAAAGCATATTTAGTTTTCATTTAAGATTCCAATTTTTATTTTCTTGTAAAAGAAGGGTAGTCGAAAACGCTACAGTTTTTTGCGTTATTTTTTTTCCATACATTAAATATATTTGAAAGAATATCTTACACTCTTTAACAACATACATTTGAGAAAAGGTTAAAATCATATTTAGATTCCATTTAGTTTCCATTTTTTATTTAAAAAAAAAAAGGGGGGGGGGGCTTGACGAAAAAGCTAATTATTTTTTCCGTTATTAATTTCCATAAATTGAATATTTTGGAAAGAATATCTTAAACTCTTTAACAACATACATTTAATTAAAAATTACAAACGTCTAGGTTTCATGTAAAATTCCCCATTTTAATTTTTTGAAAATTGACAATGGTGAATTTTGTTTGCGTTTTTAATTTCCATAGGTTGAATATTTTGAAAAGAATATCTTATACTCTACAAGAACATATCTTTGATACAGGGTTAAAAACATTTAGTTTTCATTTAAAATTCCCTTTTTCAATATTTTGGAAATCGACAGTGCTAATTATTTATTTCCTAGGATAAATATTTTGAAAAGAATATCCTATACTCTTTAACAACTTGCTGTTGATAAAAGGTTAAAAACATATTCAGTTTCCCAGTCTGTATTACGGTTGGCGTCGACAGTGCTAATTATTTATTTCCTAGGTTAAATATTTTGAAAAGAATATCTTATACTCTTTAACAACATACATTTGATAAAAGGTTAAAAACATATTCAGTCAGTTTCCCAGTCTGTATTACGGTTGGCGTCGACAGTGCTAATTATTTATTTCCTAGGTTAAATATTTTGAAAAGAATATCTTATACTCTTTAACAACATACATTTGATAAAAGGTTAAAAACATATTCAGTTTCCCAGTCTGTATTACGGTTGGCGTCGACAGTGCTAATTATTTATTTCCTAGGATAAATATTTTGAAAAGAATATCTTAGACTCTTTAACAACTTACCGTTAATAAAAGCTTAAAAAAAATATTCAGTTTCGCAGTCTGTATTACGGTTAGCGTCTAAACTTTCTTATGGAAGAAAGTGTTGTCTTGAAGGAATTTGCTCCGCCAGTAAATCAAGATTAAATTTCATTTCGGATTATTTTACAGCTTATGTGTCATTATCCTACGAGCAAGAAAGGTCCTCGGCAAATGGAAAAGAGCCGCAATCACGTAATTGTGTCAAGTCACGTGAATCCTTAATCTAAAGAATAGTTTATTCTACGTGTAATGCCTTCTTTCCTTACTGGCGTTTTATTACAGGTTAATGTAATGTAAAGCTAGATTTCATAAATGTTTCTTTCTGTAATTATTACCAAACCACCCCCTCCCCCCTCCCATGTACCTTGGAGGTAACGTGTTACAGTAACTGCAGTAATGTAATTATAAACATGTATTCATCACCATCTCCTACGCCTATTGACGCAAAGGGTCTCGGTTAGATTTCGCCAGTCGTCTCTATTTTGAGCTTTAAAATCAATACTTCTCCATTCATTATATACTTCACGCTTTATAGTCTTCAGCCATGTAGGCCTGGGTCTTTTAACTTCTATTGCCTTGTGGAGCCTAGCTAAACGTTTGGTGAAATAAAGTATAATATTCATCAACATCATCTCCCCCTACGCCTATTGACGCAAAGGGCCTCGGTTAGATTTCGTCAGTCGTCTCTATCCTGAGCTTCTAAATCAATACTTCTCCATTCATCATCTACTTTACGCTTCATAGTCTTCAGCCATGTAGGTCTGGGTCTTTTAACTTCTATTGCCTTGTGGAGCCTAGCTAAACGTTTGGTGAAATAAAGTATAATATTCATCATCATCATCTCCCCCTAGGCCTATTACCGCAAAGGGCCTGGGTTAGATTTAGTCAGTCGTCTCAATCTTAAGCTTTTAAATCAATACTTCTCCATTCATCATCTACATCACGCTTCATAGTGATCAGCCATGTAGGCCTGGGATCTTCCAACTCTTCTAGTGCCGTGTGGAGCCCAGTTAAACATGTGGTGCTAATGTATTATATACTGTATTATATCACCAAATTTTATAGCTGATAAAAAGCTGTATTGTTTGATAATCAGACGAAGCATGGCAAAAATTATCGTCACTGTACACCTGAACGAACTTATGTGAAAATGTACACCGACAGTTTTAGAAATCCCCATAAATTTGGGGTATTGCTGTGGGTGGAATATGAAGTTCTAACTGTTGATAAAAAATGGTTTAAGAATACTAAACAGGTCTTTGTGAAGCTATGCATGTTTAGAGAACTTTCAGACTTGGAAGATAACGCAAAGCTTTCGCCTGGAATTACGCTAAATGCTTTATTGCTAAAATGTTCATGTATTGCTAACACGATAATGTTGTTGAGACATTTTCCTGTTTCAATTCTGTTGACAGAGAATTTTTTTTTTAAGCCCAACGTGGCAACGTTGCCTTTAAATTGCGGTGTTTAATATACCTTTCGGTATCGTTCATCGTCTAATGTTTCATTTATCATTGACCATTTAAGCATGTTTTGTTTTTTGTGTTGCTGTGACCTACCTTTATCCGTTTTAAAATTTCTGTATTCCCTCTTTTTTAATAAGAATTCATAATTCATTTTCTATTTTATTAAACATTAATTTTCTTATTCTTGAGTATTCACTTGATAAAATCGTATATGTAGCATAAAAACTGAAAATTATCATATGATTTTTATTTAAATGAACATCTTTATTAAATACGTCTTGAAATTTAGAATGGCATACTCATAAATGATGCCTGCTAATTATGTATGACTAACGAAAAAAAAAAGGTTCCCACATAAGAATAAGTCTCTTTTTAGGCGTATTTTTTATTAATAAAATTATTAGAATGTTCATGTGTCTACGAGACTAATTTCTCAAACTGTTTTCCTCTTCTTTTAAAGCAACCCACATTACAGAATCAAGACACACAAGTACTTGGCTTTTAATTCTGCTTCCGTCGAAAATCTCTATTCTTAAGGGCAAGGTGTTCCCATTATTACAGAGTTCAAAGGCCTTCTTGGCAGTATTGTGCGAGGGGGTAGTTAGGTTCTAACAGAGAGGCGAGGTGAATGAAAGTAACCTTTATTCAACAGATAACGGACTTGTATACAAACAGTTGAGAGCAAGAATGTCACAAAAATTCTAGATATTTTAAAGGCGCGATGGTAAGCTTAAATAGGCCTTCTTGGCAGTATTGTGCGAGGGGGTAGTTAGGTACTAACAGAGAGGCGAGCTGAATGAAAGTAACTTTATTCAACAGATAACGAGCTTATATATAAACAGTTGAGAGGAAGAATGTCACAAAAATTCTAGACATTCTAAAGGTGCGATGGTAAGCTTAAATATGTTGTCTTTTACCAGTGAGAGAGAGAGAGAGAGAGAGAGAGAGAGGAGAGAGAGAGAGAGAGAGAGAGAGAGAGAGAGATAATGTCACAAAAATTCTAGACATTCTAAAGGTGCGATGGTAAGCTTAAATGTTATCTTTTACCAGTGAAAGAGAGAGAGAGAGAGAGAGAGAGAGAGAGAGAGAGAGAGAGAGAGAGAGAGAGAGAGAGAGAGAGAGAGAGCGCATTACATTCTATGAGCTTGTATGAAACACGTGCGGACATTATTTTTGTGTTAAAGAAACACACTTTTACGTAAGTGAATGTATAGCATATATTTGCCTGGTTGGTTAGTTTTGTTAATAATAATCGATTAGCAATCACCTTTGATTTCCAAGTTCCGTAAGATATGTCTGGAAAATAAATTTAAGAAATATGTCGGAACAATTGCTGATAAACGCAAATGATGTTCTTTGACATTTTCTTCAGGTCACGTAAATTTCCATGTGATTTCCACTTTTCAGTCAACTTCCGAAATGGCAGTGGGAGAAATTACTAAGCCATGAGTGGTCCTTTTCATTTTCCTATATTCCAAAGGTCTTAAAATAATTGCCTAATTTCTTTTCATAGGACACTAGGGTGATTTCACCTGTAGATAATTTCCACCCCTTTGGAAGTGGTGAATCAATTCGTCGGATTTGGCTATTTACTTCTGCTATTGAAAGCAGAACTTTAATACTTGCCTTTTTGGCTTTATAATAAGTTCCAGATTGAGTTAGAATTTCTACCCATATTGGGTCATTAGATTAACCGCTGTATTGCATACTTTGATTATCTGAGATAATAGACTACAGGTCTTATACCTGAAGTTCTATTGTAATAGTAATCCCATCTGGATCAAGATAATAATCGAAATTTAGTTTTCCTATCAAATTGTCTTGATTAAAATGTTCGTAGCTTTCTCATGAGTCTGATAAGATAGATTTGGAACGTATTTTGAGTGTATGTAACTTCACTAGCTATTGGTGGTACGATGTGTGGGTCGTCTGCACCGCATCCACTGTATAAAACTCTTAAATGCATGATCGCATCCATCATTATCGAGTTAGGTTACGTAGGGAGACGAGAGACTCCTGGCACGGATTTCACATACCCAAAGGGCCTGTTCAGAATGAAAGCTGTGCTTGAGGGTACACTTGGGCACACTTTTCTATCTAATTTCTCTTCTTCTTGTTTTGAGTTTATATAGTTTATATAGATATTTATTTAAATGTTGTTACTCTTCTTAAAATATTTTACT
>NC_090730.1:179894570-179896691 GCF_036898095.1 Palaemon carinicauda
GAGAGCGAGAGAGAGAGAGAGAAGTCACGACAAACTTGAATAATTTCTCACTAGAACGAAGTTTTGCAATGGCTTTAACTGAAAGCAAAATTAATATCAGTACCCAACTGTACTTGTTTACAAATTCCTTCCCTTTATGTGCATCTCTCTTTCAGTCAGTGAGTCATGTATGTGTGAAGGCGAGAGGTTTGTGTGTTTGTGCGTGCACAGATCCTCAAAAGAAAACCACTTAACCACAGACTGACGAAGGATTTACAGAAGTTTGCTTGACTTCACCGTCTGTATTTTGACTCCTGTTGTAAGATGTAGATTATTATTATTATTATTATTATTATTATTATTATTATTACTTGCTAAGCTACAACCCTAATTGGAAAAGCAAGTGCTATAAAGCCCAAGGGCTCCAACAGGGAAAATATCCCAGTGACGAAAGAAAATATGAAAAAAAATTTTTTTAAGAATAATAATAGCATAAGAATAAATCTTTCATATAAGAAATATAAAAACTTGAAAAATATCTGTATTCACTTTTGCATTATTGAGCTCGTTCATTATTGCAAATGATAGTGCAGCAATGAGAACATGGTAGTATTTTAGTACAAATGAGTACCAACGTTAAAAAAAGAAAAAAAAAAAGAAAAAAAAAAAACTTCCTCTCTCCATCTGCAGATTATAACTGTATCATTCTTCATATTATTATTATTATTATTATTATTATTATTATTATTATTATTATTATTATTTTTTATTATTATTATTATTATCATTATTATTATTACCTAATCTACAACCGTAGTTGGAAAAGCAGGATGCTATAAGCCCAAGGGCTCCAACAGGGAAATATAGCCCAGTGAGGAAAGGAAATAACAAAATAGATGAACTAAAAGTGTAGTAATGAGCAATTAAAACAAAATATTTTAAGAACAGTAACAGCATTGAAACATCTTTCATATATAAACTATAGAAAGAGACTTATGTCATGACTGAAAGAAGGTCTAAGCTAAGTCTTAGGTCAGAATGACATAAGTTTGACATTTTGACCTCATGTTAAAAAAAACAAAAACAAAAAAAAAAAAAAAACACACCAGATCGAGGACGTGCTTGAGTTAAACTGATTCAAGCGACAGTTGCTTGTGATCACCAGTATTGGTAGGTGCTTAAGCACCTGTTGATTATCACGAAGTGACATTTCTCTCGAGTCTTTTCCTGGCCTGGTTAGAAGGGGACTTTGCTATTGTTCTTTGCCTGGTTAGAAGGGGACTTTGCTATTGTTCTTTGCCTGGTTAGAAGGGGACTTTGCTATTGTTCTTTGCCTGGTTAGAAGGGGACTTTGCTATTGTTCTTTGCCTGGTTAGAAGGGGACTTTGCTATTGTTCTTTGCCTGGTTAAAAGGGGATTTTGCTATTGTTCTTGTAATTCATTGACATACATCTTATCATTTTAATTATTAAGGGAGGACACAGTGTAAAATAGCTTATTCTTTGATTTCAGTGGGAGAAATTGCACTACAAAAAATAACGCTTTATCAGTATAGGGCGTTTAGAGAACTATCAGATAAGATCCAAGAAAGTAGACTGAGGTGGTATGGTCATGTCATGAGAAGAGATGAACAGTATATTGGGAGGAGAGTGATGGAAATGTAGGTACAGGGAACGAGAAGGAGAGGGAGACCAAAGCGAAGGTGGATGGACTGTATCAAGGATGACCTTTGATCAAAGGGATTAACCGGTGATGAAGTGTGGGACAGAGGTAGATGGAGAACGCTGGCCAGAAACATCGACCCCACATAAAAGTGGGAAAAGATGCAGACAAAGAAGAAGAAGAAGCAGTATAGGACATTTAAGGTTTTACAGAGTTCATACTAGCATACACAGAATGGGGATACCTCAACTTGGTGAAAGGGTTTGTGTATCGCCATGATAAGCAAAGCTGTACTGGTCAGGGCCACCCATACTAGGTTGGTTTGCTGTGTGCGACCAGACTAAAGCCTCCTACAACACCAATCTGCACTGGTCAGCCTGGTGATGAAAACTGGGCATGACTATGGGCATGGCTGAGCCCTTTGTCCTGCAGTGGACTAGAAATGGCTACATTTGCTGTTGTTTTATGTAAATGAATATA
>NC_090730.1:179897191-179907191 GCF_036898095.1 Palaemon carinicauda
ATTTCTACGCATTTTGCTATTCTAAATATTAATAACAACAAAACATTAGCACTGCTAAGGCCCAGTTCTCGGTGGTGCAGGTTAGGCCTAGCGAGCCTGGGTCATTAGGCCTATAAGTCAAATTCTCAGAATGGACATGTTTTGCTTTTGCCTATATAAGATAGTGACGTGAAACACAAAGACACGTTAAATGAACAAAATTCCAACATCGATCTTATGTATAATACCGAAGAATGTAGCATTTTGAAGGAAATAAATTAATAAATATATAAATAGAGGAGTTTAATGCAGTGGTATCTTCTTTGTGCTAATATGGCGGTGTCATTATTATTTTTATTATTATTATTATTATTATTATTATTATTATCTAAGCTACAACCCTAGTCGGAAAAGCAAGATGCTATAATCCTAAGGGCTCCAACAGGAAAAATAGCTCAGTGAGAAATAAGGAAATAAATAAACCACATGAGAAATAATTAACAACTAATAAAGTATTTATAAAACAGTAACAACATCAAAACAGATATTTCATACATAAACTTTAAAAAGCCTTTTTTGGGCTCAAGCCCATGGGCGTCCTGATGGAAGGTTCCTGTTTGGTAGCTTCCTTGGGTATAAGACTACTAAGATATTCCCAGAGAATTTAACCACAGGTTATCACAGAATTCTAACTTCTGGAGCGAGTATCTCAAAGGTTTCCCTTTAAGACATCGTAATACAACAGGGGGACACGCATGTCTGGTCGTGCCACATAGCTATCTCCACCCCGAACAGAGTTAACGCCTTCGGTGTGTAAGGGCTGAGAATAGCTGGGGAGCCGTTCCACAGCTAATCTCACTCGTGGCTACTACTGATACTCGAGACGTAAACAAACGGACGCCATTGCTCTAATGACGTCACGAGCGTCTTTATCCTTTGTTTAGTAGCTGCCCTACTGAAGACGGATTTTCCCTTGTGTGAACTTTATCGTTTTGCATCTTCGCTATGTCGTTACCTTCAGCCTCGCCTTCTTCTGGAAAGTTGAGTACAAGGTTCCAGTATTGTTTAATTAAGCTCTGGCCGTAAAGTAAATATTATTTTGCGAAATAATTGATGTTTTGTGGCAGAGCTGTGCCTTCTACCGGACCCGCCATTTTATGGCGTCGTTGTTGTTTTGCATGTCTTATTTAGTTAAGCCAACAACAACGCTTCCGGCCTTATATACTAATCGAATACATTAGTTTATTTAGTCTTCATAGCTAGGAACTTTTATTTCGTGTTTAGACGCTTTTTATCGGTCATCGATTGACCTCATACCAGTCGGCTACTATAGCCCCCAGGCCAGGAGCCTATATACAAGTGTTCATGCATGATTTATCAGTGATCCTAGACTAAGTTATGAAGATAGTGGCATTATTATTTTACAATACTTTTGACTAGTGATGCAAATGTTTTCGCCTTCAGGGACCATATAGGGGATAGGCTAGTCAGTGATTCTTACTAGCCTAACCTAACCTTAGGACCCCTATATGCTTCCTTCATCCCCTGCCTTGGCATTCCCTCTAATTAGCCTTGATCCCTTTTCTGAGTAAAGGGATTCATTGTCTAATAGAGTATTATATCGCCTCTCAGTCCTCCCTAAAGGAATGAAACCCCCTTTAGGATTGCGTCTGAGAGTGAGGTTAGGCTAGCCTACCTCTATGGCTAGGATAGTCTGCGACTTTCCTGCGATAGCGATACGTCTTCTTCCTTGCCTAGTTCAGGACTTTTAGCCCTGATCTAGGTCGGGTTAGGAAGGTTTCTCTGTTCCATGCTGAAACTGTACTCTTGCACCGTTTTAGCCGATCAGCCCTAATCTTAGGTTAGGGAGTGTCCTCCCTTCCCTTGTGGCCGCTCTGGTACAGAAACCCTTCCTGGAAGACCCCTCTCTTCTCCCTCCCCACCTATCTCTTGTATAGCCTAGCCTATGCTTAGGTTAGTTTATACTCATCTGTCCCCTGTCCTACAACTCCTCCTTAGGGTGGATGAGTAGGGCTACCCGAGCTTCCTTGTGCAGTCCGCTCTGGTACATATACCTTCATAGTGTCCTATAAGGTTAGTTCCTAGTGTAGCTCTGCATAAGGGAGTCTCCCCCCATCTTGGGTGTTCCCTAGTCCTCCCTTGGGCTACCTGCTCCCGGTCCCTAGTGACCCCTGCATATGGATGATAGAGCCTGTCTCTATCATGGGTACACCCCCTCAGGGAGGGGGAGGGATGTCTGGAACCCTGAAGGTACTTCCTGCATCCTTCCCCCCCTCCCCCTGTCTCTCTATCTATCTGGGTGCCGGTCTCTTGCCGCCTCTTATGCCGGCAATACCTGCCTCTTGGTGACTTCCCTACCCTTGCCGCCAGCCCCCCGTGTTCCGAGGGACTGCCGGCTGCCGCCGGCTACTACCGGCGGCTCTCCTACTCCTATCTAATCGTCCGCTTGCCGGTCGATCACCGGAGTGCCGGCATATACTGCCGGCAACCCGATACTACCTGTACCATCCTTACCCCAGTCACCAATCCGGCATCCTCCGGCTGCCGGAGCCGCCGCTCCCTGCCGGCGTGCCGCCGTTGTGCCGGCTGGCCGCCATCCTGGTATCTAACTGACTTTGAAAATTGTCTGTTCTAATGCCAGAATCTATGCTGGAGCGAGCTCTGGCGTGCCGGCGGCTTGCCGGATACCCCGGAGGCGTCAAGAATACTTGCACCCCCTCTCTGTAGCTATCATAAGACTAAGATAGCCCTACCTGGCAAATAGATAAGCTGCTTTGCTTCTAAGATCAGTACCTAGTACTGCTCTATTAGTGATCATGCTGTCTCTTGCATTCTTCTATTTCCAGCATGCTATGTGCATCTTAGCACGGCTGGTTGCCAGAAGCAGTTACCCTTAATGAGACCTTCTGGCTCTTATCTGGGAACCGAATGAATTCGATCCAACCTTGTCCTTGGCTTTCCATGGAGTTCCAATATAATGGGAATCCTAGGAAACTATATCCAATGATCTCGGTCATTTGGATTATCCCAGGACCAAGCCTATGGTAACCAGCCGGGCGAGATGCATGGAGCGTGTTCTCCTTTACTGTTTCACTCTCTATGCATCACACCTTATATAAGTTAAAATTAATGATTAATATTAACTTAAATTAAGAGCCATTCCTATGACTCCCCCATACTCATTTTCTCTTTCTTCCACAGGAGGAGCAGATGAAGTGCGATTTCGCATACTGTGCCGTGAAACGCTCCCAGTTTTACGGACATACGGCGTGCAGGGACTCACGCCCCTTGCTCAGATAAGAGAGGGGATTGGAAGTTCTGGAATCCACTGGATTGTACGGTCTGCCAGGCCTACCTAGTTGAGGCCTTCCATAACCCTCCCCTCAGCGGAGGTTAGAGACATTGCTCGTGAGAAACTGCGCAAGTGGGTGCGTGGTTTTCAGAGGAATGCCACTGGACCGTACCTGGCCACCGAAGAACTGAGGTCCCTGCTGTTCCCTAAGGCCTCCCCTGATTCAGTGGTTCCAAAGGAAGCAATCCCCACTGTCCAAATTACGGTGGAACCTGATGTGGTCATGGCTCAGTCCATGCACGAGTGTCGCCTAGATTCCGAAGAGGATGAACAGATCTCTGACGTCTCGGAAGACACGGAGAAGACGCTTATGGCTCAAGGAGCCGAAGAGGACGAAGACAAGGTGGAATACACCGAGTCGGAGATTGGAGCTACTCCCTCGTCCATCCCTCCGCCTACTCCTACACCGACGGATGTGTCCATTCCGTCTACCTCCACGACCCCGGATCCTTCTTCCTCTACACAAGAACTGATCCGACTGATTAGAGCTGTCATGGACGACAGACTGAAGGAGAACCAGGAGTCCATCAGGTCTATGATTGGATCCAGAGAACCGAAGAAGATCTCGGTTAAGGATCTCCCAGCTTGCTCTCATGCCAACCCGTGGAGGTATGCAGAGCATATGGTTATCGCGACCGGCAGGATCTTTGTTAGTGACAAAATCGGCACGGTCCCGTTGGAAGATGTGGAATTCTTCCCAAGCTTCGAGGCCTACCCGGACTGTTACGTCCGGCTTCGTTCTGAACCTGCCTCGAAGGAGGAGACCGAACCTAAGGAAGAGATAGTGTTCGATCTCGCAAAGGCCCAGGCTATGCTAGCCTCCGCATTTAAGAGCAGGGGCTTTACCTGCTCTAAGCTTCCTGCCTTGAGCAAGAAGCATCCTACTTATGTCGCTCCCGACACTGCGATTCTTCCATTTTTGGAAAAGGCCTTGGCTGCATGCCTTAAGGCGGCGGAAGAAGGGAAACCCTGCCCTGCACTGGAGGAGTGCAGACCCTTCTCCATCGTAACGCCCCCTGACACTAGACAATGGAAAGATGTCCAACATACTTTCGTTGTGGGTAGGCTCGATCCTGACGTTGCCGGACGTCAGTTTAATGAAGACCTCCCTAAGCTCAATGATCACCTCCTTCGCCGGGAACAAGACACGAAGGAGAGGCTTGCAGCGTCTCTTTCTCATCAAGTCCAACTTGAAGTTATGGCCTGTGACACAGCAGTACCCGATCACTACATGGTACTGGCCAAATCCCACTTACTGACGGTAATGAAGGACTTGTACCATTTCATAAAGGCTCGTAGAGCCTGTCGTGAATTCGTGTTTGTCGGTGCCACCGTGAAACACGAACCCCGGAGGCTGATTTCCTCCAACATCTGGGGAAAGCACCTGTTTCCTTCGGACCTTGTCAAGGAAATAACGGACAGAGCCGCCACGGAGAATAGGAACCTTCTCCACAAGTGGGGCATGTCCAGGAAAAGGAAAACCTCTCAGGACGATGGACCTCAGCCTAAGAGGAAACCTCAGAAACCGAAACCCCAGCAACGTCAACAAAGACGTCAGTTTCCGGGACCCGCTACCTCCCAAGTGGTTGCCCAACCACAACAGACCTTTCAATTGGTCCCCCAACCGGTGTTGTCACAGTCACCGGTCTTCACCCCTGCCTTTGAACGGCCATCCACTACCTTTCATGCCAGAGGTAGAGGCTCGTCCAGGGGTGCAAGCAGAGACGCCTCTCGTCGTCCCTCCAGAGGTAGAGGAGGAAAGGGAGCTAGCGGCCGAGGCAACAAGTCCTCGGGACACCAGAAGCAATGAAGTGCTTCCGGTGGGAGGAAGACTCCGCCAATTCCAGGATCGTTGGACCTTCGATCCTTGGGCACACAGCATCATCAAGAACGGTCTAGGCTGGAGTTGGGTGCAACCACCCCCAATCTTCCAGCGGTTCTTCCAACAATCGACCCCCATTCTGGAAGAATATGTTCTAGACCTCTTGAACAAGAAGGTGATAAGGAAGGTAAAGTCCACCAGGTTCCAAGGGAGACTGTTTTGCGTTCCCAAGAAGGACTCAGACAAGCTCAGAGTCATTCTGGACTTATCCCCCCTCAACAAGTTCATAGAGAACAACAAATTCAAGATGCTGACGCTTCAACAAATAAGGACCCTTCTGCCTCAAGGTTCCTACACGGTCTCTATAGACCTGGCGGATGCCTATTGGCACATTCCAATGAACCATCACGCTTCCTCCTACCTAGGATTTCGACTCCAAAGGAAAAGCTACGCCTTCCGGGCCATGCCATTCGGCCTCAATGTGGCCCCTCGGATCTTCACGAAGCTGGCAGACGCCATAGTACAACAGCTCCGCCTAAGAAACGTCCAGGTGATGGCCTACCTCGACGACTGGCTAGTCTGGGCTCCATCGCCCGAAGAGTGTACAAAGTCTTGCGACGAAGTTACCCAGTACCTAGAACACCTGAGATTCAAGATCAACGAGAAGAAATCTCGCCTCTCTCCAGCTCAGAAGTTTCAGTGGCTGGGAATCCACTGGAATCTTCAGTCACACCGCCTTTCCATTCCCCAGAAGAAAAGGAAGGAAATAGCAGGGTCTGTCAAGCGACTACTGAAATCCAAACGCATTTCAAGACGACAGCAGGAACGAGTTCTAGGCTCTCTACAATTCGCCTCAGTGACAAACCCAGTGCTTCGTGCACAGCTAAAGGATGCCGCGGGAGTCTGGAGACGATCGGCATCCATCGCTCGAAGAGACCTCAAGAGACGGCTTCCAAACAGACTTCGACGCCTCCTAAAGCCGTGGTCGGAAGCAATGGCCCTGAAAAGGTCCATTCCTCTCCAACACCCTCCTCCTTCACTCAACATCCACACGGATGCCTCACTGGAGGGCTGGGGAGGTCACTCCCACCTGAAACAAGCTCAAGGGACCTGGTCTCCACTATTCAAGACGTTCCACATAAACATCTTGGAGGCCATGGCGGTCCTTCTTACTCTGAAGAAGCTATCCCCGCCGCCCTCGATCCACATCCGTCTAACCCTAGACAACTCGGTGGTAGTTCGTTGTCTCAATCGCCAAGGCTCAAGATCGCCCCAGATAAATCAGGTGCTTCTCCCAATCTTCCGTCTGGCGGAGAAGAAGAAGTGGCACCTGTCTGCAGTTCACCTACAAGGATTCCGCAACGTGACAGCGGATGCTCTATCTCGGACAAACCCGATAGAGTCGGAATGGTCTCTAGACGCAAGATCATTCTCCTTCATCTCTCATCAAGTCCCAGAACTTCAGATAGATCTCTTTGCAACGAGCGACAACAATCAACTTCCTCTGTACGTAGCCCCGTACGAGGACCCCAAGGCAGAAGCGGTGGACGCCATGTCACTGGACTGGAACAGATGGTCCAAGATATACCTGTTCCCTCCCACCAACCTTCTGTTGAAAGTCCTCTCCAAACTGAGAACCTTCAAAGGGACAGCGGCCCTAGTGGCTCCCAAGTGGCCCCGGAGCAACTGGTACCCCCTGGTCCTGGAGCTGCAGCCCAAGCTGATCCCTCTCCCGGGCCCAGTTCTCTCTCAACAAGTACAGAAGTCGACTGTCTTCGCTTCATCATCGAAAATCAAGGACCTTCATCTCATGATTTTCTCTCCCTTGCCGCAAAGAAGAGGTTTGGGATCTCGAAGAAAAGTCTAGACTTCCTAGAGGAATACAAGACCGTATCCACGAGACGGCAATATGAATCATCCTGGAAGAAATGGGTCTCCTTTGTTAAAGCAAAAAATCCTAAAGAAATCACCATTGATTTCTGCATGTCCTTCTTCATTCACCTTCATGGACAAGGATTAGCAGCCAATACGATTTCGACCTGCAAATCGGCTTTGACTAGACCAATTCTATACGCTTTCCAAATTGATCTGTCCAGCGACATCTTTAACAAACTGCCGAAAGCATGTGCTCGCCTACGCCCAGCACCCCCTCCGAAACCGATCTCCTGGTCACTAGACAAGGTGCTCCATTTCGCCTCCAACTTGGACAACGATTCATGCCCCCTCAAGGATCTGACTCAGAAAGTTATATTTTTATTTGCTCTCGCCTCGGGAGCTCGAGTCAGCGAAATAGTGGCATTATCAAGAGAAGAGGGACACATCCTGTTTGCTGATTCAGGAGAAGTGACCCTCTCCCCTGATCCGACGTTTCTCGCCAAAAATGAATTACCCACCAAAAGATGGGGCCCTTGGAGAATATGCCCCCTGAAGGAGGATGTCTCTCTATGTCCAGTAGAGAGCCTCAAGGTCTATCTTCGCAGAACTTCAAACTTTGGTGGAGGCCAACTCTTCAAAGGAGAAACATCGGGCAGCGACCTGTCACTGAAACAATTAAGAGCGAAAATCACCTACTTCATTCGCAGAGCGGATCCGAACAGTACACCCGCTGGTCATGATCCTAGAAAAGTGGCATCTTCTCTGAACTTCTTTCAGAGCATGGACTTTGAGAGCCTTAAAAACTTTACGGGCTGGAAGTCCTCGCGAGTTTTCTTTAAACATTATGCGAAACAAGTGCACGAAATCAAACATTTTGTGGTAGCCGCAGGTAGTGTTATGAAACCTGCACCTAACTCTGCGTAGAACAGTGAGTTATTTGGGACTCTAACTCTTCGGGTGCCTATGTTGACCCTCGAGTGATTCATAGTGATGTCTAAAAACACTTAGTGCTTTTATAACTGTTCTTATCCCAGGTGAAATGTCATAGTGTTACACAAGTGCCGCATGCCTTGAGCATGATGTGTTATTTAAAGACTTGCGTTCCTCGAGAACGAGTACCTACTAATCCTGAAATTCCCTTTCAGATTCAAGAGCAAGCCTTTATTTCTATGTACATTATTATTACTGTAAATGAACTTTACTTTTGCTGTAAATTATTTAATTTCTGCATTGTGAAATAAAATTTCTATTTTATTACTTATGCGTCTCTTTCAGCTCCTACTTACTATGAAATACATACTGTCATAGTTTTATTTATTCCTCCTTTCTTATGGTCATGAAGAATTTAAGATGTCTATCCTTAAATTATATTCACCTTGTCTCAGTAAGGTTCCTACTCGAATACTTACTTCTGATAATCAGGAGATGAATCCTACACACAGTGCCCAACCACCACTGACCTACTCAGAATGTTCCTATACAAATATCAAACATTCTGCTTCATCTCTAAGCTCTTAAAAAGCTCTTCTGTCAAGATGAATAGTCCTTCAATACCACTTTGACGTCGGCATAGCCCATGGGAACTTCCTACCAATGGGGGGCAGGATACTTCGTTCCTATGGTTCTTATCTAAGATTACTTTGCTATTTTGTCAATGCCTAGGCACTTAACTCTGGGGGAAAATCTACCACGATACATTGATTCTCTGGTACTCTTCCATCAGGACGCCATGGCTTGAGCCCAAAAAACGGATTTTGAGCGAAGCGAAAAATCTATTTTTGGGTGAGATAGCCATGGCGTCCTGATGGACCCTCCCTACTACTTCGTCAGTTTGTTCCCACCCTACACAATTGTATCATGGTGATGGGCAGCAACTGGCGCCAGGATAAAGACGCTCGTGACGTCATTAGAGCAATGGCGTCCGTTTGTTTACGTCTCGAGTATCAGTAGTAGCCACGAGTGAGATTAGCTGTGGAACGGCTCCCAGCTATTCTCAGCCCTTACACACCGAAGCGTTAACTCTGTTCGGGGTGGAGATAGCTATGTGGCACGACCAGACATGCGTGTCCCCTGTTGTATTACGATGTCTTAAAGGGAAACCTTTGAGATACTCGCTCCAGAAGTTAGAATTCTGTGATAACCTGTGGTTAAATTCTCTGGGAATATCTTAGTAGTCTTATACCCAAGGAAGCTACCAAACAGGAACCTTCCATCAGGACGCCATGGCTATCTCACCCAAAAATAGATTTTTCGCTTCGCTCAAAATCCGTTATGTCAACCTGTACAATATAAAAACATTTTCTGAAAGTCTGAACGTTTGAAGTTCTACCGATTCAACTACCCGATTAGGAAGATCATTCCACAACTTGGTCTCAGCTGGAATAAAACTTCTAGAATAGAATAGAGATGGAGGTTTGCAAGAGTCTGAGGGAGAACAGAAGAAAGCTAGACTACCCAAGCTTGATCATTATTATTATTACTTGCTAAGCTACAACCCTAGTTGGAAAAGTAGGATGCTATAAGCCCAGGGCTCCAACAGGCAAAATAGCTCAGTGAGGAAAGGGAACAAGGAAAAATAAAATATTTTAAGAAGAGCAACAATATTAAAATAAATATAACTTTATAAACTATAAAAACTTTAACAAAACAAGAGGAAGAGAAATAAGATATAAGATAGAAAGGTGTGCCCGAGTGTACCCTCAAGCAAGAGAACTCTAACCCAAGACAGTGGAAGACCATGGTACAGAGTTTATGGCACTACCCAAGATTAGAGAACAATGATTTGATTTTGGAGTGTCCTTCTCTTAGAAGAGTTGCTTTCCATAGCTAAAGAGTCTCTTCCACCCAAACAAAGAGGAAAGTAGCCACTGAACAATTACAGTGCAGTAAGAAGAATTATTTGGTAATCACAGTGTTGTCAGGTGTATGAGGACAGAGGAGAATATGCAAAG
>NC_090730.1:179909691-179917191 GCF_036898095.1 Palaemon carinicauda
AGCTTATGGATAATTTTTCAATCAATAGAGCTATAAAAGAAGCACTAGTTTAATCTAGTTTTTGTATATTGACCAGAATATTAGATGAGCCACTGGAAAGGGGGTGTAATTGCGAAAATAACTCAGGTGACTTAACAATGTTGACTGCGTGTGTATTCAACATGACTTCATGAAATTGGTATTTCCTAAGCTACAGCCCTAGGTGGAAAAGGAAGATTCTAAAAGCCCTTGGGCCCCAAAAGGGAAAATATCCCAGTAAGGAAAGGAAGTAAGGAAACCGAATCTTGTGAGATTCTAAAAGTCCTAGGGCCCCAAAAGGTAAAATATCCTAGTTAAGAAAGGAAGGAAACCGAATCTTCTGATTGTGTACTCTCTAGTAGAAGAAATCTTAACACAAGACAGTGGAGGCCCATGGTACACAGGCTCTGGCACTTTTCAAGACTAGAGAACAATGGTTTGATTTTGGAGTGTCCTTCTCCTAGAGGTGTAGTGACCGATGTGGTAACGTGATCGTCAGACTGGGGTTGGTTTGATTGATTGATTAAGGAGTTATTAAGCATCCGAGTTGGTTTCTTTGATCGCTGCAACCTCACCATTCTTGTAAGGTAAGGATGGGGGGAGGGTAGGTTGGGGGAGCCTACAGGTCTATCTGCCGAGTCATCAGCAGCCATTGCCAGCCCTCCTTGGTCCTAGCTAGGGTGGAGAGGGGGTTTGGTCGCTGATCATTTGAATATATGGTCAGTCTCTAGGGCAATGTCACTGTCCCTTGCCCCTGCCATTCATGAGCGGCCTTTAAAGAGCTGCGAAAGTGGTTTGAAATACCGTTATTGCACCGTTCAGAAGACCAAAGGAAGTAGCCATGATTATGTGTAGCCGGTTGGACAGGTGACAGACTGAATAGTTGGGAAGATCAGTGACGAGCTCAATGCGTTATTTGGCTTCGTCTACTCGTCTGTTTTTGTCGTGGGAATTGGAGAAATCAAATCCAGATGTTGAACTTAAATACTTTTTTTTTTTCAAGAAATATCTTTGCTATGATGCTCTCAAGTTTGAATTCAATTAGAATTAGTATATAGCTTTTTTTTGTTTATTTTCTTGCTGAATTATGTATATGTATATATATATATATATATATATATATATATATATATATATATATATATATATGTATGTATGTATTTATATATGTATATATATATACATATATATATATATGTGTGTGTGTGTGTATTTGTGTGTATATATATATATATATATATATATATATATATATATATATATATATATATATATATGTGTGTGTGTGTGTGTGTGTGTGTGTGTGTATGTATATTATGCGTGCGTCTATATGCATACATAGATGTATCAACATAGTCCAGAATGGTAGAAAATGTTTTAATATCTATGAGGGAGAAAAACAATTTTGTTAGAAACCCGAAATTGAATACATTTTGGTAATTTGTAGTTTTTTAACATATGATTATTACGTAAGTAATGCACGGATGTTATTATGTTAATGCTGAAATTATGAAAACATATTAGATAATATACACACAGTTAGGGATAGATAAGACTACCGGATAAAAAGTCAATATACATTCCTGATTTATATATATATATATATATATATATATATATATATATATATATATATATATATATATATATATATATATATATATATATATATATGCATGGCATCCATTCCAGTTGCTATATATGTAGTCTATGTCTTAGCCAAGATGTTCGCTTATATGTTTCGTATTCTTGATGTTGACATCCAGGACACAATAAGGGTTTAATCAAATTAAATTTGAAAAGGCGATAAACATCCACGACTACAGTGCTATAACATCATCAGGATCACTATAAAACATCAAAATAATTTTCAAGTTTTTTGTGGCAAAAGACAAAAAAAAAAAAAAAACATCCACTCCTCGGCCATCAGCAAATTGATAAAGGGAGGAATATTTCCGTTGTCAAACACACACCTCTTCATTCATCCATTCTTCTCACGCACACACACACACAGTCACACACACCCTTACCTGCACACACGCACAAACTCGTAACAAGTCCACGCACATACACACGCACACACGCGCGCGCACACACACACACATGCTTTGAACTCTGTATCAACACACTCCAATTCTAACACTTGAGACTTTTTTTTTACCTTTTATTGTAGGAGTCGCTGGGGGTAGGGGTCGCTTATCCTGTTTGTTAACACCGTGACATGCACTTTCCAGCTTCCACTTAAATGACCTGTTAATCAGGTGTATACTGAAACAATAAAAAAAAGATTAAAAGAAAAGAATTCAGCACGTTCGGGTCTCTTCTCACAAGGTGCCGAGCTCACTCCACTGTCGCAAAATACCAGGAACTCGAGGCCCGACGGAAGAGTTGCCAGCGCTGTCTTATAGGAAGCGTAACTTCGCTTTTTTTGACGTAATTTAGAATCAATTTATCTATTCTATATAATAATGTCTATCATAATAATCCCCTTTACATTTTAGAATAGTTACACGAATGATTTTCACGTTACTTATCTTCATTTAAAGCATCAATTAAGAATCTCTATGGTATTGCCTACCAAGGAGTCACCGCCCTCCTCTCTCTATGATTGGTTAGATATGATCACGTGACTTAGATGGATGAAGTAAGCGGTTGACCCAATGAAGGAAGGGGGAAGGAAGAAATTCGTATATCTCCTATTTTTTTTCCTCTTCGTGTTGATCACCGAATTGTAATAATATGGACGCAGAAGCAAACGAAACGGAAAATTCGTTGTAACGAAGTCGTCACGAAATGTCACTGTCCAGCGTAGTGTTGGAGGGAGGAGAGGGACAGTAAATGAAGAAGGTTTGGAGGGGGGAGGGGTGAGGGGCAAGGTCACTATTAGAGAGCACGAGTGTTTTTTTTTTCTTTTTGAAATACGCAATGTCATGTAAATACTAACATGTTAGTTTACCGTATTCGTGAAAATAGAAAAAAAGGTCATTATGCAAGTGACGGCGATAGTGGCTATTGCAAAAGCCGAATGTTTGTGCAGTATTAATTATGACAATCGATGAAGGAAATGCCGGCGATGATGTAAACAGTTTGCTTTGCCTTCCAGCGTACCAGTTATACTCTCAGTTTCAAATCCTCTATTCTCTTCTATAGGACTATTCTTTCCAAGAATAAGGAAGCACTATAACTTGAATTCATCTGTTCTGTAATAAGCTACAGTATATGTATGCCAAGGCGTAATGTTTACCGGTTCACGGAGGCTAGCCGTTTATTACCATGACGGACTGTCATTCAGAATAATAAACAGCTCCTGAGTCATGGTTTCTTGCTTATTTTATCTTGTTTTTTTTCCGTCTTGTTGATTCTTACACAACGTTTTAAGCCATTTTCTTTATCTAAACAATAGTAGCTGTTATTTAGTAATGTTACTTATAGTTGACCAAGCACAAATGTTTTATAAAAGTTTAGTTAGGTCTATTAATAGGTTTTGTTACTGATCCGGGTCAGAGAACTGGACAACGAAATAAACTGTGACAGACATATTCAGAGACGGATCAGTTTCGGTACAAGGGGAGATGGTTTATCGATTTTGTTGCTAAGCCTTGAAAATTATGTAGCTACGCTCACAACAATGTTAGAAATGTTGGCACACAAAACGCAGAAACTGTTGATTGAGGATTTTAATGTTCTCTGCAATTTAAACAAAGATAACAAAGTATAGACCTACACATGTAGAAGGGACCATATTATCAAATACAATGTTATGTGATAAAAGAAATGAAGTTGAATATGTATGAGACTAATCGATAAAATTAGGCCTAATGGTAGTGAAGCGTTGTAATACAAGTGGGGTTTAATATAATCTAACATCAGTTAACGACTTAGATAAGAATGCTTAGTGTAATGAAAGTCTCAGAGCAAAATAGATTCTGGCTTGTAGCCAAATCTTAGGCTGCTTTGCGGCGACGTGATGCGTCTGAGGCCAAGTTGGGGATTGGTTGGGGACTCGGGGAGTGGGGAGTTGATTGGGGAAGGCTTGAGGAACGGAACGAATATTGTTTATGAAATGGAATACTAGGGGAGAGCTAATTGCGTTCCCCAATCCCCCCCCCCCCATACCTGGCCTAGCATATTAAGGTAAGCTTTGGAGAGGGAAGCTGTTTATGTGGTATGAGTATAAGCAACAGACTTTGCTTGTATTGATAAGTTTCTTATGGAGGATAATTGTAACAGACTTTACTTGTACTGATAAGTTTCTTATGAAGAATAGTGGTTGCCTGAAATCAATGTTACTCTTAGCAAATGTTATAAACATTTTAAATTTGTTTCATTGATGATTATATATAGAAAATCTGAGTCTTATAAGCAAATCAGTGTTTTACTACGTCGTAAGCCTTATCTTATCACTGATATTTGCTATTAGATTACCCCCTCTCTCTCTCTCTCTCTCTCTCTCTCTCTCTCTCTCTCTCTCTCTCTCTCTCTAAAAACCAGATGTAAGTTTGACTCATTTCCTTCAAAATATAGAATGCCTCGTATGGCCTTCTGCATCATTACCTGGTTAGTCACAGTCGAACCCGGTTGTCGAACCTGCTTGTCAAATGCATAAGGTTTGTGGACAATGAAGCCCCACCCACAAAAGTCAGGCTAGAATATACTTTCTTCGAACCGTTCGACGAACGCGTTCGACAACCAAATACCCCGTTCACACGTTCGAACTGAACTTCAAACACTTGTCTGTCGAACTGCGTTCGACCGTGTAAACCCGCCTTTATTTGGTTCGCATCCGAAGTGAAGGAAGAACGAAAGATAAAGGCCTTAGCAAGGCAATCCTCTTCTTCCTTCCCAGCCTCTGTTGAATCTATTACAACAACAAATGCAACCGTTTCGAGTCCACTGCAAGACAAAGGCCTCAGACATGCCCTTTTACCCCCAGGCTATTTGGAAATTTCCAACCCTTAACCCCCAGGGGGTTATTTTTTTTCCCAGCACATTTTGCAGTATATTTTTTTAAAAATTGCTCCAATAGCCTTAATGTTTGTCATAGAGAGGTCAGGTTGGTCTCAGTCTCTTGGAAAATGCCTGAATTTTCTCGAAAAATTTAAAAAAATATGAAAAAAAAATTTTTATAGCATTTTTTTGCAAGGACGTACCGGTACGTCCATGGGGGGTAAAGGGATGGCTTTTGTGAAACGTACCAGTACGTCCTTTGAGGGTAAAAGGGTTAATTCATGTCTCGTTTTTGGTAAAATTTTCATCATCACGCTGGCCTGTACGGGTTAGTGATGGTGGGAGATTTTTGTTTGATCGGCCATAGCAAACCATCCTAGTATAGAGTGCATGGGTGGCCCTGACTAGTGTAGAGGTTTTGTGTTTTGTAGAAGGTAAGGAATGGATCAAATTATTGATGTTAGACATTAAAACTAAATGTAAAAAAGATAGGAACACAGCAGTTCTTCTAATTTGTAATGTGTATAGCATATGGATAAGCCGTATGCAGAAACTTAGTGAAAATAATACTCTTGGTTTTCTTAGAGGAAGATTAAATTATGTGAGATGGTTTGCGTCAATTTTGTATAAGGAAAAATTGAAGAAACTTGTTACAAAGGAATTCATGTGTTCAACTATTTAATTGACAAAATGTAAATATTGTATTTTGTTACTTTAAATAAAAGTAAAAAAAAAAATAAAAGTGTAGCTTTCGTGATCATGATGCTACGCAAAACCCCTTTCACCACGTTTAGGTATCACCATTTTATTATTATTATTAATTGCTAAGTTACAGCCCTAGTTGGGAAAGCAGAATGCTATAAGCCAATAGGCTCCAACTGGGAAAATAGCCTAGTGAGGAAAGGAAACAAGGAAAAATAAAATATTTTAAGAATAGTAACATTGAAATAAATATCTCCTATATAAGCTATAAAAACTTTAGCCAAACAAGTGGAAGAGAAATAAGATAGAATAGTGTCCCCGAGTGTACCCTCAAGCAAGAGATTTCTAACCCAAGACAGCGGAAGACCATGGTACAGAGGCTATGGCACTACCCAAGACTAGAATACAATGGTTTGATTTTGGAGTGTCCTTCTCCTGGAAGAGCTGCTTACCATAGCTAAAGAGTCCCTTCTATCCTTACCAAGAGGAAAGTGGTCACTGAAAAATTACAGTGCAGTAACCCCTTGGGAGAAGAATTGTTTGGTAATCTCAGTGTTGTCAGGTGTGTGAGGACAGTGGAGAATCTGTAAAGAATAGGCCAGACTATTCGGTGTGTGTGTGTGTGTAGGTAAAGAGAAAATGAACCGTAACGAGAGAGAAGGATCTAATGTAGTACTGTCTGGCCAGTCAAAGGCCCCCCTAACTCTCAAGCGGTAGTATCTCAACGGGCGGCTGGTGCCCTGGCTATTAATTAACTAAGAAAGGCTCATACTGATAAGAATAGAGTATTCTCTGCATTAATTTTGCTCGTGAATACTGTTTGATGCAAAGTCTATAGACTCATTTTGTGGGTTGTTTTTTCGCATGCATATCCGAAAGGATGCATTGAAATTTTCAAAATGTTCTTATGTGTAGTCCTTTCCTCTTGCAAGTCATAGTGTTAGTTAAAAATGTTATGGTCAAAACTTCACTATGAGATGACGGACGGGGAACGGAAGTAAAAAAATGCTCTATTCATACCAGCAAATATTATAGGCACAGAGAGAAGATTTTAATGTCCTTTGATTAATGCTTTAATTTTAGTCATTTTGCTTTTTTAGTATACGAAAACATTTAATATTTAACTGAGCTCCACAAGACACTTGAAGAGTTGGAAGACCCAGGCTTACATGGTTGAGGTCTATGAAGCGGGAAGTAGATGATGAATGAAGAAGTATTGATTTAAAAACTCAAGATAGAGACGACTGGCGACATCTAACCGAGACCCTTTGCGTCCCTAGGCGTAGGAGGAGATGATGATTATGATGGGTTTACTGATAACTTTTATTATTATTATTATTATTATTATTATTACTTGCTAAGCTACAACCCTAGTTGGAAAAGCAGGATGCTATAAGCCCAGGGGCCCCAACAGGGAAAATAGTTCAGTGAGGAAAGGAAACAAGGAAAAATAAATTATTTTGAACGGGGATTTAAAACTAAATATTTCCTAGTTAAATTATAAAAACTTTAACAAAACAAGAGGAAAGAGAAATAAGATAGAATAGTGTGCCTGAGTGTCCCCTCAAGCAAAGAGAACTCTAACCCAAGACAAGACAGCGGAAGACCATGGTACAGAGGCTATGGCACTACCCAAGACTAGAGAACGATGGTTTGATTACTTTTTTTTTTTTTTTTCAATTTACCACAAGTAAGTCTTCAAGATAGATTTCCCTTTTCTAATTATTTCAGTTGCTGTTAGCTACCTAAAAACTTTCAATGGCTTAGCAAGCACTACATTGGATCCTTCTCTCTGGTTACGGTTCATTTTCCCTTTGCCTACACATTCACACA
>NC_090730.1:179927191-179929691 GCF_036898095.1 Palaemon carinicauda
TCAGCAAAATTTTATTTCAAGTAACATTCCAATAAGAAAAATTAATAATTCATACTAAAGTCACAAATATTAAATCTCAAAAAAAAAAGTATTTTCTTTAATGGTTTGGTATTACCTCCACTCACGGCTGGCGACGCAAAGTATAACATACCCCGTAAGAAAGAAGAAAAAAAAACCGCTAATATTTACGTGAGTTTTCATGTTGCAAAGATATAAAGGCTGCAAGTTCCTCAGTGAGAGGTCCTTGCAAAATCGTTCTCATGATCTGCTGCTAAAAATTGATCCTGTGATTCATACTTGAAATTTATTCGAATCCCTGAAATATGGGGGTAATAATAATCCAATCATGACTCGTATCGTATCCATGGCGTAAGTATGTAATTTAATGATGTGGCAAATTCATATTTATTGCTGTTGTACTTCGAGTTCTCTCTCTCTCTCTCTCTCTCTCTCTCTCTCTCTCTCTCTCTCTCTCTCTCCTCTCTCTCTCTCTCTCTCTAGTGGTATCTTTAGCTTTATTTCAGAAGCAGGATAGATATTTTACTTTTAAAAATGACTTCATTAATTTTCTGGTTTTAATTGAATACTCTTTTATTTTTTTATTTACAATACAACGATAACGGCATCAATGACCTTAGATGTCAGGATGCCAGAAAACCTCAAATCCATCTCCTCTCCTCTCTCTCTCTCTCTCTCCTCTCTCTCTCTCTCTCTCTCTCTCTCTCTCTCTCTCTCTCTCTCTCTCTCTCTCCCTAGTGGTAATTTTAGCTTTATTTCAGAAACAGGTCTTCTGAAAGATATTTTACTTTTAAAATGACATCTTTGCTTTTAAGGTTTTAATTGAATATTCTTTTATTTTTTTTTATTTACAATAAATGATATCGGGCGTCAATGACCCTTAGATGTCAGGATGCCAGAAAACCTCAAATCAATCAATCAGTATCTCTCTCTCTCTCTCTCTCTCTCCCTCTCTCTCCTCTCTCTCTCTCTCTCTCTCTCTCTCTCTCTCTCTCTTCAAGTGGAATATAGTGAACAGTAACACGGTAAACAAATTCAAGAATAAATTAAGACAAGATCATAGGTATTCTAAAAACGTTTAAACTAAGAGCAAATGAGTCTCTCCGATGGACTAAAAAGTCTTTGAGACATCCAAAGTCCTTGTAACTCATTCCGTAGAATTTTAAGCTTAGCAACTTTCATGTTTATATTTTGGCGATCTTTATTCTTTAATATTTGATTAATGGCCGATGACTATGAAGCGTGAAGTAGGAGATGATGAATAGCGAAGAATTGATTGAAAAGCTCAAGATAGAGACGACTGGCGAAATCTAACTGAGGTCCTTTACGTCAATAGGCGTAGGAGGTGATGATGATGATGATGATGATGATGATTTGATTGATATTATTCGAGGAACTTCCTTTTATGGAGAAATACGGGTACCTACTGAATAATACTTTTCCATATTATATTAGAAGTTATTGTAGGTTAAATAACCTTTTTGAATAACTGCGTCGTTGATACTTCATATATACTTAGTTGAGTGTTGCTCGAGTTTAGATTAAATTTTATTCAATATTTTAATTAGATTTCTATTCCTCGTTTGGCTTCTAACATTTAAGGTTATATTTCAACAAGAATATATTTTCGTTTACTGTATACTGTTATAGAATTAAACCTACTTCAAAATTAGTAGTTTCTTAAAACAAGGTTGAGCTAATAATATATTTTATAATTTTGATATTACTCAAAATAATACACTAATTTTGAATAAGATCAATTGATATGTAACATGAAATTCTACGGTTCACCTGTTTCTAAATTAGTAAGTTAATGAAAGTATTCATACTGTCATACTCATACTCATACTCATACTAATACTAATACTCTTACTCATACTCATACACGGGGCACAATATCTTTATTGTTCAAGTTAGGTTCGCTTTAAGGAAATCACAATATTTCTAATTAGTTTTTATGTCTTCATGCTAAAGATGGTGTCGAGATGAACAAGTTTTACAAGAATGCATAGAGCGTACATCACTCTGCTATGCATTCCTTCATCTATATTTATATCCCCACACTAGTAGATTCATATATATATATATATATATATATATATATATATATATATATATATATATATATATATATATATACAGTATACACATATACATACATAAGTGTGTATATACTTATATATAATATATATATATATATATATATATATATATATATATATATATATATATATGCGTGTGTGTGTCATATAATATTATATATATATATATATGTATATCATATAATATATATATATATATATATATATGTATATCATATATATATATATATATATATATATATATATACACTTATGTATGTATATGTATTTATATACATATGTGCATATATATATATATATATATATATATATATATATATATATATATATATATATATATATATATATATATATATATAATATCTATATATGTGGGCATA
>NC_090730.1:179934691-179940217 GCF_036898095.1 Palaemon carinicauda
AAAGGCCAATCTATTAGAAGAAAAATGTATAAAAATGTAGCATTTAAGGCAGAGTTTTTTTTTCCATGATATTTCTAAAGGCCAACCGATTTTTAAAAAGGCCAAATTTAATTTTTTTGGCCTGAAAGAGACCAACCTGGCAACGCTGAGTCCTGTTCGCCCAGACAGGGTTGCCAGGTTTTCTAAAAGAGAAAAGGCCAATTTATCATCAAATGTAGCTTGAAAAAGGCCAATATATTAGAAGAAAAAGGTAAAAAAAATATAGCATTTAAGGCTGAGTTTTTTTTCATGATATTACTAAAAGCCAACCGATTTTTTAAAAAGGCCAAATTTAATTTTTTTGGCCTGAAAGAGACCAACCTGGCAACGCTGAGCAGGTTTTCAAAATGAGAAAAGACCAATTTCTCATCAAATGTAGCTTTAAAAGGCCAGTCTATTAGAATAAAAAGGTAAAAAAAATATAGCATTTAAGACTGAGTTTTTTTTTTTCATGATATCTAAAGGCCAACCGATTTTTAAAAAGGCCAAATTTAATTTTTTTTGGCCTGAAAGAGGCCAAATGGCAACGCTGAGTCCTGTTCGCCCACGACTACGGACTGTTCTTGCCGCTGCTAGTGCTTTGAGGGTTATAAATCAACGTAAAGAGTCTTTGTCTTCGCAATTTGTAGAATTACGCGGTGCTTAAGCCTCGGGCCCCTTCGCGCTGAAAGCAGAGGCCTTTTGTTCAACCTGAACAATTGCAATCCCTCTAATTTCCTTTTAATGGGGAGAGATTATAATCCTTTGGCTGACTAAGCATTCCCCTCGTGGGTCTTCTACTCTCCCCTTTGGCAGTCCAGCTGATGAACCTCGGCTGATTTAAGCCACTGGGAGCCATGAGGGAGTTTCACTCGGCCTCATGTATATGTAATCAATGAATTTCAGAACAAAAGAGGAGTTGGGTTCTTATATTTATAACTCTTGAAGGTTTGATTTGATGTTGGAATATTAATACTGGGGCTTTTTATAACTTATCTAGTAATTGATTTGATGTTGGAATATTAATACTGGGGCTTTTTATAACTTATCTAGTAAGAAAATAAACCTATTTTTTTTTTTAAAGTTCGTTATTGAAGAGCTTCCTTGGTGGCAATTTCTTCTAAAGTTAAGGCATGCATTTTTAAAACGTATTTAGTAAGAAATATTTTTTTAAAAATTATTTTTTAATTTATCTAGTAAGAAAATAACCTATTTTTTTCAAAAAGTTCGTTATTGAAGAGCTTCCTTGGTGGTAATTTCATCTATGTTAATGTAGGGATTTTTAAAACGTATTTAGTAAGAAAATCTTTTTTTTTTCTTTTTTTTTAAGAGCTTTTTTCATGGTAATTTCATTTACTATTAATGGATTTCTTGCCCTAGGGGTAAGTGATTAAATTCGACTTTAAGACGAAAAAATATAAAATTATAATTTCTGGGAGAACCTCCAACACCTTCACCCGGAAGAAAATCAGAAATTGGGTAAGTGAGAGAGAGAGAGAGAGAGAGAGAGAGAGAGAGAGAGAGAGAGAGAGAGAAAGTACTTTTGGCATTATGAAGACAAAAGAGGAGTAATCATTGCAAAAATCCTTAGAAATTAACAAGTATGATGGTGAAGTAGCAGTAAATGACTTTGGTAAGAATGAATCACAGATACCATGAAAGATCAATGATTTATATTTCTGTCTAGTTATTATTAATATTGTTATTAATGGCTAAGCTACAACCCTAGATGGAAAAGCAGGATGCTATAAGCCCAGAGGCCCCAACAGGGAAAATAGCCCAGTGAGGAGAGGATATAAGGAAAAATAAAATATATATAGTTTGCTTTGCCTTTTGAGAAATGGGCTAAGTAGCCAAAGAAAGTTCCCCCCTAACCGAGATAACTTCCTTATCTAAAATTGCCACCAACTTTTTAGCAACATATTAATCGCTATTATAATCATTCAGGTCTTTCAAAATGTGAATTATCATTTTTTTTGTCTAAAGTATGAAGGAAAGGCAATGGTAAAATTTCTTTCACTTGTGTTATATTTCTTCGGGAATTTTTCTGTATTTTATTTATACTTGATATTTTATTTATTTTATACAGCAGGGCGTATACTTCTTTACACTTACAGACTTTTCTTCTTTCCCACCGTTATCCCTACAGTAAGGGGTCGGTTGCCTGAAGAGCCCTCTGCAATGCTTTCTATCAAAGGCATCCTCTTCCACCAAACCTCTTCTTTTCATATCACTCTTCACCTTATCTCGTTATCTTATTATCTGCCTCCCTCTCGATCTTCTCCTCTTGAGAGGTTCTTCCCAAGCTCTCCTCACCCCCTCCTCATCACATGCCCACACCATCTCAGTCTTGTCACTCTTATCACCTCTCCCTCTAAGAGGTTCTCCCCAAGCTCTCCTCACTCCCTCCTCATCACATGCCCACCACCATCTCAGTCTTGCCACTCTTATCACCTCTCCCTCTAAGAGGTTCTCCCCAAGCTCTCCTCACTCCCTCCTCATCACATGCCCACACCATCTCAGTCTTGGCACTCTTATCACCTCTCCCTCTAAGAGGTTCTCCCCAAGCTCTCCTCACTCCCTCCTCATCACATGCCCACACCATCTCAGTCTTGTCACTCTTATCACCTCTCCCTCTAAGAGGTCTCTCCCCAAGCTCTCCTCACTCCCTCCTCATCACATGCCCACACCAATCTCAGTCTTGTCACTCTTATCACCTCTCCCTCTAAGAGGTTCTCCCCAAGCTCTCCTCACTCCCTCCTCATCACATGCCCACACCATCTCAGTCTTGTCACTCTTATCACCTCTCCCTCTAAGAGGTTCTCCCCAAGCTCTCCTCACTCCCTCCTCATCACATGCCCACACCATCTCAGTCTTGTCACTCTTATCACCTCTCCCTCTAAGAGGTTCTTCCCAAGCTCTCCTCACTCCCTCCTCATCACATGCCCACACCATCTCAGTCTTGTCACTCTTATCACCTCTCCCTCTAAGAGGTTCTCCCCAAGCTCTCCTCACTCCCTCCTCATCACATGCCCACACCATCTCAGTCTTGTCACTCTTATCACCTCTCCCTCTAAGAGGTTCTTCCCAAGCTCTCCTCACTCCCTTCCTCAACACATGCCCACACCATCTCAGTCTTGACACTCTTATCACCTCTGTAATCTTTACTACGCCTGCCTTTCTAGACTCCTATGCTGGCAAACACGCGTAGTCACATCATACAAAAAATAGCGTTAATGTACACGTATATGAACATCAGGATCTCTAAATCACCTTTGCTTATTTAGTCAGTGATGTTCTTTAATTCAATTACCATCCATCTTATATTTTCACCACTGATTCAACCCTCCTATGTCAACTCAAATCTTCCTCTTCCTACAGACTTTGAATATTCTTAATTGTTCTTGTGCTGATTTCTTACAATCCCATGTTTTGTGGCCTAATATTTTTGGTTTTTAAAATTTCTGCAAAGTTTTCTTGGTGTGATGATTTAATTCAAACTGGTGACTTTTCCTCCAAAGTTTGTTTTAAATTTTCTTATATTAACTTTATATATATATATATATATATATATATATATATATATATATATATATATATATATATATATATATATATATATATATATATATATATATATAAATTCTGGTCCCAGCATGGAAGATGTAGTACTGGCTTAGATAAATTTTTCTTTTTATTGTCACTTCTCTTCAGCGATTACATTGTTAATTTCTGCTCCAAGTGTATCCTCAGTCACCAGCCTTTTGACTGTCTATCTATTTATCTATCTCTGTCCGTGTCTGTCACGCATACCTTGTCATCCTAACAAGAAAGGGGGATTCTTGTCAATCTCGGTTCAAAGGTAGACAGACCATCTAGCATAAATGCCCTGGAAGAGAGATCGTTCATCCATGCCTGTCCATAAGTATATACCTTTGATGCTTACCTTGTCATTGCAGCTATGAATTAGTTGTACCATATTACTCAAACTTGTAACTTAAAGTCTTCACCAAAATATGAATTTATGATAGAATTTTGAACTGTCAGAGGCCTTCATTTATGATATACATATATCCGTAATGAAGTTCTTACGAATGGCTCCAAGGTAAGTTTCTTCCTGGCGATGGCTTATTAGAAATAATTGCTATCGGGTCGTTTACTCTCCAGTATCCCATATAGTCGAGAGAAGGTTTCTGGTGTTATCTACTATTGCAGGGACCATAATTGCGCATTTAACATCTACTAGAATGCTTAGGCCTATATCACACATCTGTAACTAAGCTATGCGACTTGCTGCGATGCTAGAAAATAGTCGTATTTATCAGTATCGTCATTCTACAACGAATCTACCTCCAGTATGAGCTGAATGTCACAGGACGGTTGCTTGACCTGATGCACCCTCGGGTATGTGTGTGTATGTATGTATAGATTGCCTTGCCTTATGCAAAACACGGGCTCTTGCGTTAACAGCCGTAAATGGCCCTGAGGCGATGACTTGCATGCGGACGGCCCAGGCGCGGCCATGTTGCGAAATTTTTGAAATGTTCAAAACTGTGGCGGGACTTCAGCTGTTAGCCTCGTCAGGTGCGAAATTTCGCCGCGGATTCTGATGCGAATCGTACCTAACTGCGACTTGGCAACGGTTCCTTTGCAACAATCGTTGCAGTATCTACCGAGTATATGGAGCCTGCAACGTGGCAAACGCAGCATCGCACCACATCCCGCTCGCTTCAAAGCAGCGAGAGAGGGATGCTCTGCCTCAGTTCGCAGATAAAAACTCTGGGTATTTGCTTAAGTTATTAAAATCTTTATAGAAGTAATGCTCACTGCTTCCCTTATACTTTATGAATGTAGTAAATAGAAAATAAAGGATGTGAATAAATGAAAGGCTGTAAAATGATCACTATGAATGAAGTCAATAAAGTAAACGAATGTTTAATCAATGTGATATGAATGTTGATAATTGTTTGAAAGGAAACTATTCATAGATTATTAAGGTTTGGTGATGGTGAAGGATGAATGTTGATAATTATTTGAAAGGGAACTATTAATAGATTATTGAGGTTTGGTGATAGTGAAGGACTATTATGATCAATCATTTCTAATTAGTGTCAGAGACTAATAAACAAACATTTTAGATAATAATGATATAATAAATATCATTAGTTTCCGGTACTTATCTATTTTCCTTTTTAGTTTATTTTGCTGGTGAAATGGTTAAATTAGAAAAAAACCAAATCGAAAATAATCTGATAAATTGGGTAGATAATCCCCAACAGGAATCAATTTAGCCTAGTGATGATACCGTTCATGGAAATAAGATTATGTTAGATTATATTTTACGGGAATTAAAGAGATAGTTATTCATTGGCGTATGCTAGCATTGTGAATAGGGTTGAAATCTAAGGAGTATTAGGATTTACGTTATTAATACCGTATTAACGTACTGAAATGTTTTATATGTATATAACAAATGGATATTTTCGGCTACCGGAGTGAAAAGATAAT
>NC_090730.1:179940717-179948217 GCF_036898095.1 Palaemon carinicauda
TTAAGTGTATGGTATGTATATTTCTGTATTTTGAAGGTGATTCGGAACTTTAAAAGAATTTTATTGGAATTTATTTATTTTTCACAAATAAACTTTTTTTGTTTGTTGTATTCGACTGATATTTAAGCCTTATTTTTCTATATATATATATATATATATATATGTATGTTTACATATATATAAATATATATAAATATATATAAATATGTATACATATATATATATATATATATTACAAATATATATATATATATATATATATTATTATATATATATATATATATATAAGTGATTGCATACAAATGAAACACTGTTCATGCAATGTAAAATTCCTCCTTTATTTAGAAACCACCTCCTGGCAGGAAATTCAAAGTCAAGATTATTTTCATTCTCTCGAAGCCAGTTATTTTATCCGTCACTATCTTTTACGTTATGACAGAAGAGCTTTGTTAATACCAACTTGATTACTAACACGAATCGTGTTCATCTTCACAAGAAATGGATGAATAGATTTATGTTTTGCCTACCTATAAATCTCACAACACACTGATTCTTTGTTAATAGAGATATTTATGTAAAAGAGACTCTTTAGCTATGGATTTTTGCTGTCCACTAAATCATATTTTCTTAGATACTTTTATTCGTGTGCTTTGTAGATAGGTAGGTAGGATGGATAGAGCACCAGCCACCCATTGAGATACTATCACTGTTTTCAAGTAGATCTCTCTCTCTCTCTCTCTCTCTCTCTCTCTCTCTCTCTCTCGGCAGATATCTTTCTTATCTACTGACGTAAAATTTCTTTTTCCCTACCACCCTTGGCAGGGTATATCCTTATCTCTCCATCCTCCTGATAAGTCTATCATACTGTGGGAATTTCACGTCTGTTCCCATTCCACCTCAGCTGGTTTATATCTATTGATCTTCCTGTGTTACGTGGGTCATTGCTCAAAGAAAAATAAAACAATTTTTTTTGTATATCGTGTCGTCTTAACTCTGTTCTTTTCTTTGGGGACAAATGTGGGCTATGAATTGTTGAGGAATTTGAAAGTAAAAAAAAAAAAAAAAAAAAAAAACTCGTAGGATAAATGTTGCCACGCAATTACTGTTTAAAAACGATATATTGACGTAAACGAGTGATATTACAGTCACCAACAAGCGAAAGATAATAATGAAGAAGGGAAAAATTACGGTCGCCTGTATATTACTGAAATACGGCTGAGAGCAGTATATTTTTACGAAGAATTTCTAAAAATTTATTTTTTATTAACAGTGTAACTCGAGTTACATGTTTTTTGTTTATTTCTGTTTCTAAAAGGTAACCCTAACTGCAGGGAAATGCTACTATTGTTTAATTTTGTACTTTTATTTTCTGTAGAATCGTAGTATTAAAATTAATATTTTGGATTTGTGCTATAAAAAGAAGGCAATTGGTCACCAAAATAGTATTGAACTTAATCATAAGGGTTCGCTTATGAACTTTACAGGAGTATTAAGTTTTTTATATAATCTCTCTCTCTCTCTCTTTCTCTCTCTCTCTCTCTCTCTCTCTCTCTCTCTCTCTCTCTCTCTCTCTCTCTCTCTCTCACAATAAATCTTTTAGATTCATGAAAAAGAACATATACAGAATCCAAATACCTAAACTTTTATTAAGTACAAGGGTCATACTCTAGGTCATTGTCCTGTTTGCTTAGACAATGTAACTGTCCCCCTGCCTTGGTCCTTTAGGAGCTGTCTTTAAACCGTGGAGATACTCATTAATCAAGTAACATACTTTGTGAACGTTGATTGAAAGGCTTGCTTATAAAGTGTCCCTTTCATTGAACATTTTATCCTTTTCCAATGATAAAGCGAAGGGAAGTTTAATAAATATTAAGTGTCCCTTTCACTGAACCTGTTATAGTTTTACAATGATAAAGCGAAGGGAAATTTAATAAATATTAAGTGTCCCTTTCTCTGAACGTGTTATCCTTTTCTAATAATAAAGCGAAGGGAAGTTTAATAAATATTAAGTGTCCCTTTCTCTAAACTTGTTATCCTTTTCCAATAATAAAGCGAAGGAAAGTTTGATAAATATTAAGTGTCCCCTTTCACAAAATGTGTTATCCTTTTCCTATAATAAAGCGAAGGGAAGTTTAATAAATATTAAGTGTCCCTTTCACTGAACCTCTTATCCTTTTCCAATAATAGAGCGAAGGGAAGTTTGATATATATTAAATGTCCATTTCACTGAATGTGTTATCCTTCTCAATAATAAAGCAAAGGAAAATTTTATAGATATAATTTAAATAAATCTATTCCATCCACCTCTATCAATACTCCTGCGATTATAATTAATCTATGAACACCTGAAATGATCAAATGTTTCCGACAGATTTTCAAGCTTGTTCACGGTCGTCAGTCCTATCAGGTTATTAAATGGACACCTGTCTTGACCAGCATCCAGGTTCACATTTACTGAGTTATGTTCGTCGGTCGCATCCGTGAAATAAAATAATTATTTTGTATTCGACATGAGATGTCAACCTGTTTTGATGATGAGTGATATAAGCTGTCTAGGCTTTTATTTATGGTGTATATGATATATAACTTAGTGTGAATATAAAGCAGGGATCATATTAGTGTTGAATATTTGCCGTGAAAAAGGGTAAAAATCCTGGAATAAATGTCCTCAGGCTAATACCGTTTTAAAACGGCTAGATTGACGTAAAGGAGTGATATTCCGGTCACCTACCGTAAATAAGGTGATTACAAAAGAGATTGAAATTACAGTCGCTTGTATTCTACTTAAATACGGCAAATTTTTAAGTGACAGAACGAACATTTTCATCATAGGAATATAATCGACTGATCCCTTCATACACGGTCGAAAAATATTTTCACAACTAATTGTAAATATGTTTATTTTTAGTATGTTTTTTTTTTTTTTTTTTTTTTTTTTTTACTTGTAAATATTTAATTTTAATGATGCTATTCAAAATTATCATACATCATACATATAATAATATTATTCAAAATTATTACACATATATAACTATTTTGTAAAAAAAAAAGGTGTAATTATTACAGATTTATAATTATTAAGAATAATCTTGTGGAAAAAATACTGTATTTTTTCATTCAAAGTTATATTTTTTTAGTAAAGTATATCTTGGAAACAAATGATTTGATATTTTTTTTTCTATTTTTCTCCTTTCATTTGTGTTTTACAATGTCTTTAAAGCCGCTAGAAAAAAAAATATGACACCTCTATTTTATGATGTTATCCAAAATGTGTTAAAAAGGCGCCTTCTTGTCTGAAATACACATTTTACCAAATCTTCTTAATTAATTATTAACTGCTTAAGTTCGAACTTGCAGCATTTTTTTTTATGTTAAACTAGCTAACATAAGTCTTTTTATAGTTTATATATGAAATATCTGTTTTAATATCGTTAATGTTTTTAATCATTTTATTTCAATTGTTCATTACTTAATTTATCGTTTATTCATATCCTTATTTCCTTTCGTCACTGGGCTATTTTTTCCTGTTGGAGCCCCTTAGGCTTAAAGCATCTTGCTTTTCCAATTAGGGTAGTAGTTTGGCTAGTAATAATAAAAATAATAATAATAATAATAATGATAATAATAATAATAATAATAATAATAATAATAATAACAATAATATACATTTATTATATATATTGTTGAAATTAATTAGTAAAAAATTCTTTACAATTTTTTACACTCCCCTATTCCTCTTCAAAAATTATTCCCCACTGAAAGTAGAGGGAAAGGGCCAATGGTAGGTGTCTTATGATTAAAGGCTTTTGCTGAAGATTTACTGCCGAAGTTAACCGCTGTAAGTCTCCCTAGCCACAAAGTTTCAAAGTTCATTGAATATTCGACCCTTAATCATGCGATAGTTCCCTTGATGAGGCAGCTGGGATCATACAGACGCCACTTGAAACAACCTCTTTTTGGTTTTCTCTTTTCTCAGATGCCACAGACATCTATCAGGAAGGACTTTAGAGTTTTTTGAGGGTCAGGTTCCGCTAATCATATTTCAGTGTTATTTTTCTTGGTAGGGGTTAAGATTTCATTAATCTCTTGGTTTTTCACCTGTTTTCTTTTCTCTTTTGTATTATGCCACAAACAATTTAGGAATGCCTTAAGAGATTTTTTTTTGGGGGGGTGGGGTGGGGGGAGGGTTCATGTTCCGCTAATCATATTTCAGTGTTATTTTTCTTGGTAAGGTTTAACATTTCATTAATCTTTTGGCTTTTCCCCTGTTTTCTCTTTTTTCTTGTGTTATGCCACAAACACCATTCAGAAATGCCTATAGAGTTTTTTCTTTCTTTTTTTTTTTTGGATGGGGGGCCAGGTATTGGTGATCATATTTCAGTTTATTTTTTTTTAGGAGGGAGGGCTAAGATATAATTAATCTGTTGGGTTTTCCCCTGTTTTGTTTTTTATCTTCTTTCTGATGCCACAAACGCCATTTAGGAATTCTTGAAGATATTTTTTTTTGCCCAGGTATTGCTGATCACATTTCAGTGTAATTTATTTGTGGGTGGAGAGGGTTGAGATTTATGAAACGTCTTACTTTTATTGACTGAGTTAAAATCAAAGGAGTAAATGCCTGTCATTTTGCCATTGTTGTTGTTGCTATTGTTGTTGTTGTTGTTGCTGTTGTTGCTATTGTTGTTGTTGTTGTTGCTACTACAACTTTGTTGCTAAGATCAAAAGCTAGAAAAACTCTACATTTTACATCAGTGATACATCGGCTGTCGCTGTATACTCGTATGTTCAATCAATAATTGTATTAACTTAGTATGTCTGACACTTCCTCCAATCCAATCTTCGCCTTTGGCTTCTCTCTTAGAACATCACGCATGAGATCCAGTGTGAATTATAGGCAGGAAATGATAAATATTTCTGTGAGAATGAACTTAGTGTTAGAAAGTCTAAACTCTCTCTCTCTCTCTCTCTCTCTCTCTCTCTCTCTCTCTCTCTCTAAGAAATTAGTAGAGATCGACCGGTTTTATCCAAGATAAAGATTTCATAGGGGTTCATATGGCAAAGGCAACAAGGGAGAATGACATTGCCCTATCAAGCAGGACAATGCCTTAGAGACTGACCATATATGCATTTGATCAGCACTCAAGCCTTCCCTCCACCCAAGCTAGGACCAATGGGGCCCAGACAATGGCTGCTGGCGACACAGCAGATAGACATTTAGGCTCCACCAAGCCCCTTATCTTCAGCTCACAAGGATGGTGAGGTTGCAGTGACCAAAGGAACTGAAGAGTTTGAGAGGGACTTGAACCCCTGTCTGGTGATTACCAGTCAGGGATGTTACCACATAGGCCACCACAAGTTATTGAAAGAAAATTCAAATTTATTTGCTCAAAATTATATTGAAACATTTTATCATCATTCAGTAATCATGGTTTATGAGTATAGTAATATAATAATGGAAAAGTTTATACTTCTGAAAAAAAAATTCATAATTATCAAGTCTAAAAAAAAAATATTACTGATTATGAAAAAGACTTTTGTTAAAAAACGTGGGCTTTGCAAATGTACTTTAACACAACAATTTGTTTTTTTAAGCTATAGTGTTTGAATATGTATATTGGAGCATACATACAGCCATGCCATCTATTATCTAGCGTATGAAGGATCATGGACCAACAAACATTTTTATATAGTAACTTCAAGTGAAAGAGACTTCTAACCCAATCCTTGTTATTCGACAGCTTGATTATTTTCTTTCACATCTTGGTTTCGCAGTTTTGTATTAGTTTCTGTGGACAATGAAGTTAGAATCTGTGGAAGCATCCGTGAGGTAGTTTTGTGAATACAGTCAAGAGTTGGAATCTGTGGAAGCATCCGTGCGGGTAGTGTTGTGAATACAGTCAAGCGTTGGAATCTGTGGAAGCATCCGTGCGGTAGTGTTGTGAATACAGTCAAGAGTTGGAATCTGTGGAAGCATCCGTGCGGTAGTTTTGTGAATACAGTCAAGAGTTGGAATCTGTGGAAGCATCCGTGCGGTAGTTTTGCGAATACAGTCAAGAGTGGGAGTCTGTGGAAGCATCCGTGCGGTAGTTTTGCGAATACAGTCAAGAGTGGGAATCTGTGGAAGCATCCGTGCGGTAGTTTTGTGAATACAGTCAAGAGTGGGAATCTGTGGAAGCATCCGTGCGGTAGTTTTGTGAATACAGTCAAGAGTTGGAATCTGTGGAAGCATCCGTGCGGTAGTTTTGTGAATACAGTCAAGAGTTGGAATCTGTGGAAGCATCCGTGCGGTAGTTTTGTGAATACAGTCAAGAGTGGGAATCTGTGGAAGCATCCGTGCGGTAGTTTTGTGAACACAGTCAAGAGTTGGAATCTGTGGAAGCATCCGTCCGGTAGTTTTGTGAATACAGTCAAGAGTTGGAATCTGTGGAAGCATCCGTGCGGTAGTTTTGTGAATACAGTCAAGAGTTGGAATCTGTGGAAGCATCCGTGCGGTAGTGTTGTGAACACAGTCAAGAGTTGGAATCAGTGGAAGCATCCGTGCGGTAGTTTTGTGAATACAGTCAAGAGCTTTGTGCTATGGCTGAGAGACAAACCTCTAACCTGCGGTTCTAAGACAGGTTTAGAAATATATATCGGTCTTTGTACTGTTGCTGTGAGAGTCATCGTAAATCCCATGTTCAAAGGCAAGTTTACAAATATATATCGCAGTTAGAGAACACTTTTTAGATATTCTGTTGTGATTTTAGGATATATTGGTGTTTTATCAAGTGTATTCATGTAACCAATAATAATATTTATTATGATAATAGCAATAATGGTTTTTGCCAAAGAATGTAAAAGATAGGTCCTTCCTTTGAAGCTTGATGGGATGAATAAAATAATACGTTTCTCTGCTTGATTTATAAAGACAAAATGATAGAAAAGGACAAACAATTGAGACAAGGATACGAAGGAATAGCTAACGAGAAACAAAAGGATAATCCAGATGGAAGAATTGGAATTAAAAAAAAAATAACAAAAATAAAATGGTATTTCATTTTGTGCACAGATGTTCGGTTATATGCTTCACAGTTCTACCTCATTATTATTATTATTATTATTATTATTATTATTATTATTATTATTATTATTATTATTATTATTATTATTATTATTATTAGCCAAGCTACTAACCTAGTTGGAAAAGCAAGATGCTATTAGCCCAAGTGCTCCGATAGGGAAAAAAAGCCCAGTGAGGAAAGGAAATAAGGAAATAAATAAATGATGAGAACAAGTTAACAATAAATCATTTTAAAACAGTAGCAACGTCAAAACAGATATATCCTATATAAACTATTAACAACGTCAAAAACAGATATGTCAAATATAAACTATAAAAAGACTCATGTCAGCCTGGTTAACGAGAATTAGTGTTATTATCAAAATTAATACAAAGCTAACTTTTTAATGTTACTGAACGATTCTTTGATCAGTTTAGCAGCCTGTAACAAAACATTGAAC
>NC_090730.1:179953217-179955717 GCF_036898095.1 Palaemon carinicauda
GTAGCTTTGCTAATAAAAATAATAATAATAATAATAATAATAATAATAATAATAATAATAATAATAATAATAATAATAATAATATATTTTTCATTTGCGTCCCCATAATTCCAGTCTTCTCAACGAAATCTACACAATTTCGAAAAGGCTTTTATTCTCTTCGTAGCAAAACCTGAACGTATTGTCAAAAGCAAAGGTTATTTCAGTGCAATATCCTTCGAATCAGTAGAAGATCAACAGTTGTGTTGCAACATTTTATGCACGATATCCCAGTTTGATTGTTTTACACGTTTTTGCATTTCATCCTAATGAATAATTCGTACACTGTTAAAGTCTTCCATTACACATCATTGTTTATTCATTCTATTTCAACTAAGGTCACGTATTTATTTGGTAATGTAACTTAATTTAAGTAGAACAAAGTAAATAAAAAAAAAACAGGTGAAGTTCTTAGATATAATGGAGCTACGAATAAATGCTTCTTCTAACTGTGAGATTCGACATTTTCTCTCAAGTATGAGTAAATCAGGAACCATGAATTTATGAGCCATAAATATGATATATACGTATTTACAAAAACACAATCCTATACATAAGTACACACATGTACAAATACACACACACACAAACACACACACACACACAAACACACACACACACACACACACATATATATATATATATATATATATATGTGTGTGTGTGTGTGTATGTGTGTGTGTGTGTGTGTGTCAAAAGTCATGAATATTTCCTAAATTGTCCTATTATTCACTTCTCATTTAATAAAAAAACAGACTTACATTAATGAAGTATAGTTACTAATGAAATGATCAAATCATAATGATTGATGATTTTACCTAATATGTATAATTTTGGTGGTTTAATTAGTATAAATACTTTAGTTATCTTATATAAAAAACAGATCTAATTTTCATACAGTATAGCTCCTTTCTGCTCTAAGCGATTTTATAGATAATCTAGTTAGTACAAATTTCTTTTTGAAAATAAATCTATTTCTTAAATCGTATAACTTATTTCTGTTATAATTAGTTTTATAAACATTACAGTTATCATAAATGTTTATTTAAAACATTGCAATTAAAAAAAATAGTGAAACCTCTTTCTACTTAAATTGATTTTACTGAGGTTATATTTATTTCATTTCCAGCCAATCTAATTCTCGGAGATATATGGAAATGAATCTCCTTGCATAAGGGTAAACTTTTCGATGGCATCTCCAATGCAAATGGTTCGAAAATGGAATTTGAAAAACGGAATTTTTTCACCCCAGTTGAAAAAAATCCTATTAACCCTTTTCGGTTCTCTGGAAGTGTAAAGAAATTTCTTTTCCAAATATGTCTGGTTTTCAGCACAAGTTTTAATGTATTTAGGTCTAGAAATAGCCAAGCTTAAGGCAGTCGTGAGAAATGTAACTGAAAATACATTACTTTAGGCCAACATATTCACTATGCACTGTGAGAATAACCGTAATTTGGATCGGATATTCTGCAAATGTATATTGTTCTCAGCTGTTTTTCATTAGAATACAGACCACCGTATTTTTACCAAACTTTGTTATTATATTTAATGGGATCAGTAATATTTATCAAAACTATGTACATATCACTACTTTACGTCAATTTACCCGTTTTTAAAACGGTAAAAGCCTTGCAACATTTATTCCATAATTTTTACCATTTCTTACGGCAAATTTTTAAGTGTGATCTCAATCATCATAAATCATTGAAAAATTAATTAGCCAATTAAACACTCATCACGTTTATGGATATAGTTATTGAAGTCCGTTAACTTAGGAATAGGGAATTGTACACCTGAATGTATTCAACACTAAAAAACAAACGGAAAATATATCTGTGAGATGTTGATCGACCAGAAATGACCACGCGTTTAAGCAAGATATCTAAATTTGGAATATATATAAATGTTTTCTTACCAAAAAATTATATACTACTTGAATATTATGGGTGAAAACCTTCAATATACTTTAATAGACATCAAGAGAAATATCTTTTGAAGCTCTAAATAGAAAAAAAATAATCATGAAAAAATAAAGTAATATCATATCTAAGAATACAATTAAAGTAGGTGAGCCAAAACTTTCTTTTATCATATAAAATCTCCAGCAAAATCAGTGAAACGAGATAATTGGAGGAATGACACATTTATTATCATTATCATTATTATTACTTGGTAAACTACAGCCCTAGTTGGAAAAGAAGGATGCTATAAGCTCAGGGGCTCCTCTGAGGAAAGGAAATAAGGAAAAATAAAATATTTTAAGAACAGATTTAATCGCAGGAAAAACTGGCCAGGAGTGAGGAGAATTTTCCTCCCAAAATACCTCAAAATAATCCTCTTGATTCATGTAAAATAAATAGTACCCGAAATGAGACGAACTGCTTAAGCAGATATTAATCAGAAGAAATGAAAAATGTTTGCAAACACGAGTGAGGAGGAGATCAAATGTTTAATCAAGATC
>NC_090730.1:179973217-179976080 GCF_036898095.1 Palaemon carinicauda
TATATATATATATATATATATATATATATATATATATATATATATATATATATATATATATATATATATATATATACTTATATAAATTGACTGAAAATAATTACCAATAGTTCGTTTATATACAGTATGTAAACAACTTTCTTTTTCTGACTATATATATTGCCTTATCATTTTATAAAAGGCCCTCGAGATGAACTGAAGAAATCGTACTTATTGTGTGATGTTAATATTCTCATAAAATGTCTCTTTCAAATTAACTTCTGAAAAGGAAAATATAAAAAAAAAAATGTTTTAGTTTGTGTATTTGGAGTAGGATTCAGCCAGACTGTCGTTATCCTTCAGGCATGTCAATCAGGCAAGAAAGGGAATTCTTCTGAACCAGCTCCCAGAGAGAGAGAGAGAGAGAGAGAGAGAGAGAGAGAGAGAGAGAGAGAGAGAGAGAGAGAGCGCACAATGAAAGTTCTGGAACCATTTATCTTTGCTTTATTGAAGAGAAAAGTTTAGCTTAAGGTAAACGGAGCTCGGACACAACTAGGATGGTGTATTATTTTTTTTCCGCCAACGAAGTTGGTAGTAGGTTATGTTTTCGCCCCAGTTTGTGTGTTTATGTGTCTGTTGGTTTTCAAACATCTTGCTGTCCACAATTTTCCTCTAAGAGTAAAGAAACTAGCATGGATTAACTGTTATGAAAAAAAAAACAGAAAATTATTGAATTTTGGAAGGTCAAGGTCCAAGGTTAAGGTCAAAGTCGAACAAAATGTTCAATTCACGTTTTCAGCCATAAGTTTGAACATCGTTGTCACAGAGACTTCACTCTTGGTTCACATTTGAGTGTATGAAAATCCATGCCACTTAATAAATGTTAAGGTCAAAGGTCATGGTTACGGTTAAGCAAAAGATCGAGAAATAAGCTGCCATGGCGGAGGTCTGCACTCTACTCAATTCCCCTATAGTTAAGTCATACTTTCACTTTCCAGTAGTATAAAAAATCCCAATTTTTCATTTGTGTCGTTTCTATCAGATACTTCATTATAGTGGATCAATATAGCATATGTAGGTTGCTTAGACATGCAATTCTAGTGAAACCAAAAAAATAGTGTGCTGCACTGTATCACACAAGATCATACACTAGGGTTCGAGTCCCACTCAAACTCGTTAGTTCCTTTGGTGGCTTGTGAACTAATGATTGGGGGTTTGGGGGAGCCTATATGTCTATCTGCCGAGTCATCAGCACCAATATCCTGGTCTTCCTTGTTCCTAGCTTGGGTGGAGAGGTGGCTTAGGTGCAATTCATATGTATATATATATGTTCAGTCTCTTGGAAATTGTCCTGCTTGATAGGGCATTGTCACTGTCCCTTGCGTCTGCCATTCATGAGTGGACTTCAAATATTTAAACACATTTTAATGCTCCGCCTAATATTGATTATCATAAAGAAAATTGTATTTGACACAGTCACCCCTAAAACTAGGAATTTTCTTCGTCGTTCAAGGCATCCGAACTATAAGTACCTATCAGAACCGCCAAACGGTTGTTTATTGTTAATTATGGAGTATAGGTTTTCGAAATACAACCACAAAACCAGTTCTCTGACCAGTTTTTTGTATCACTGTATGGCCTCGAGCTACCATATGGACACCAGGGCAGTCTTTGCAAAGAGCAAATATTTCAATAATTATGTCTTAAAAGGCAGCACTAAGGCCATCTATTGATAACTTTTAGAAACTATTGGAATATATGGTAATCCAGCTATCAAATTATTCCATAATGTTTGAAGGACAACAAAATAGGTCTGAAGGAAATATTTTCAGAGATAAATTAGTGTTTTCTCCCGAAATCACTTAAAGTTCAGTTTTTTACAACACCTGATTCCAAAAAGAATCTTTCGAAGTGTGAAATCGACGTTCATTAGATAACGTGCTCTGAAATAGGAGGTTTAAAACCAAACCGTAAGTTTTGTTATGTTTTGTGTACAGATGATATATTGATATTATCTAATAATACGGAAAACTATTTATAAACGATAATGTGTATACAACAATGGCGTAGGAAATTCCTATCCTGTTAACTATTGTATATTGAATTCGTTTTACTGAAGATATAAATGTTGGGCAAAAGTTTAGATAATGCCATTCTTTTTAGTTCAAATTGACTGAAGTCTTGTTATAAACAAGTAGTAAATAATAGCCATTTGTTAATTAATAATAACACACTTGCCCAATAATATGCCATAGATTGCAAACATTGCCAGCAAACGTCATTTATGCGCACCTTTGTCTTTTCACTGATTCATAGAAAAAAAAAAAAAACATACTCGCTAAACTATTAATGCGTATTATCTGATTAAAACCAGAGATATATTTTCCTTATAGTTAGGGTAAAAGTTTTGTATGTTTTAGCAATCATTATATAATATGGAAGAATAATGATAATAAGCAATAAGCAATCAAGAACCATAACTACCCTAATTATGTAAATAATAATTATTTCAATATTATTGGTAATAAGAGATCTTATAACTTTGAACTTTATCGATTTGCAGGTCATAATACATTGCATGGAGTCTTCAACATCTTGAAGTAATCACCAAAGAGTGGAAGATCGAAATAATGGAAAATGTAAGTATAATGAATCACAATGTGAAAGTATTTAGACAAAAAAATAATGAATTGAATTGTTCTTTGATAGTTAATTCCGTCTAAAGTTTATGATCATTGCTCATTAATCTTTACACTGTTGTGTTTAGTGATGACGTTGGATTTCCCAATCAGGTCAAAATGTAGAGGGCATTTTAGAAGAAAGGTATCTTGATAGGGAATTCCAAAAACTATAACTAAATGACAATGACAGTATTACACCAATT
>NC_090730.1:179979080-179981580 GCF_036898095.1 Palaemon carinicauda
TTGATTTTTCACCTATGTCCCTTTGTAGAATGATGGGAACGATTTTATTCTATGCTTTTGGAAGCAGAACACAAGGTGAATATTTCGAAGAAATGGAAAATGCATTTAAGTTTTGAGCAATGTAGGCTGATTGAAATTGCATATGCATATAACGTTGCAACATGATATAGCTATTCAATGAAACGTACAGTGTTGTTCCTTTCCACATTTTTATGTATATTAATTACTGTCTAATATTTTACAAAATAGAGATTATAAATAAAAAAGTGATTAAAACTTATATTTTTGAGTTCGATATAGTTATAATATAAATGTGAATCTTTTTTTTTTAACATCTTAATCATGTCCACATAAAATCGGACGCAGACCTGTTCTAAAAAGATAATAGTATTTTCACGATATGGTGACATTGACAAACAATGATACTACAATAACAAGATGAACAATGGCAAAGGTGCTCGTATAGTTTGTTATTAATAGAACAGAGTTGAAGTTTATTAAGTTCAATTGCATTTTTCATCGAATTCTAAACCAGCATTGAAATATACCTGGTTTCTAAGAATTTATTAATACACATGGTTAGCTTTTAACTTCCAGAACCTATTTTGAACCTGACAAGAACAGCAATGATTTACAACTCGAATTTGAGCTATAATATATGATAACTAGAGGGGCACTCAGTACAGTCCAGACCTCCACTGCGGCAGCTTATTTATCAACCTTTTGCTCTACCTTGACCTTTGACCAGACAGCATAAAAATTGGCTTCTTTTTTTATACACTCAAATATGAAGAAAGTTTGAAGTTTTATTACTCTACGATTAAAATTGTAGCTAGGAAGCTTTTCACTAACAAACACACACCAAAACAGACACAAACACGGCGGAAACATAACCTTCCAAACTTCGTTGGAAGAGGTAACTAGCCTCCAAACTTTTGTTATACCTGTTGAGGACATCTATATTATTCATGTTTCAAAATTGTTTTTACTGGTGGAATAAGATTCTTGAAGAAACACAAACAAATGTTTTGAAGAAATTTATCCTATTAGGAGAATAGAAAAAAGATCTCTGGTATAAATATCAGATACTAATTGCTAGAATTGGAGATTAAAAAGCTGAAACATTTAGATATAGATTTTCTTAATAAAAAATCTACTTTTATTAAAAAAAAAAATAAGATTATCTAAACAAACATATATTGATTATAGAGATAAGAAACTAATATTTTTTCGGTATACATTTTATGGAGGGAAATAAACCTCGAGTCGTGGATAGGAACAATCATTGCCAACAACCGTTAACGTTAAAATTGTTTGTGGAAGTAATTAATAAAACTGTAAATAGAAAGAAAGTTTTTCAATATTTCGTCATTAACTAGATAAGGAGTATGAGTGCTAGAGATATAACCTTAGGAATAAAGATAAATATTTCCCTTTTCAAGAGGAAATTAAACCAAAAATAATTTGGCTTTTATAATCATATTGAATCCAGGAGTGGAGGAAATGGAGTAATAACTTTATCTTATATTAACCTTTCACTGTTTCGAAAAATAAAACAATATATTCTCTTCCAAATAAATTCTCTTTTTTATTAAAATATTCCTCAGAACCTTCACTCTGCGATACTAAAGAAGGAAGTTCAACTCTGAGAAACCAAACCAATTTATTGTATAGAGGCGTTTGCCAATTAGAGACGTCTTCGTAAACTATGAACAGATCTCGAAATAGTTCAGACAATGAATTTACCCTGAAGGTTTATAATCTTGCGAGTGATAGCTTTAGAAACTCGAACAGTTTTGGATCTTAATTAAGCTATCATGGAGAATCTCCCTCTCCGTAGTTTCTTCCGGGTTTATTTGTGGAATGTGAACTGAAGCGGCAAGTCTCTATTCAAGGGCTATTGTCATAAGTCTGTTTTATTTATATAAGTAGAGGTTACTATGTTGAATATAGTTTCATTTGGATGAAAATTGTAGCATGTATATGTATGTATGTATGTATGTATGTATGTATGTATACATACATACATACATACATACATACATACATACATATATATATATATATATATATATATATATATATATATATAATATATATATATATATATATATATATATGTATATATATATATATATATATATATATATATATATATATATATATATATATATTATATATATATATATATATATATATCTCTCTCTCTCTCTCTATATATATATATATATATATATATATATTATATATAATGTGCATACATGTATATATGTATATGTATACATAAATACTGCATATATGTGCATGCATATGTGTACATTGGCACTCTTACTGACCCTCTCCCTTAGCTGCAAAAGGGGTCAAGTTGCTAAAAGTGATATGCATTAAGCCTACCTAGATGCTCATTATTACATAATTATCTTATATCAATCTTCAATTGAAATATATCAGATTTGTTACGTAATACACTTTTGGAATCAGAGTTCGTATCATAATTACG
>NC_090730.1:180004080-180016580 GCF_036898095.1 Palaemon carinicauda
CTGATCAAAGAATCGTTAAGTAACATTAAAATGTTAGCTTTGTATTATTCTGATAACACTAATTCTCGTTAACCAGGCTGACATGAGTCTTTTTATAGTTTATATATGATATATCTGTTTTTGAAATTGTTAGGAGTTTATATAGAAAATATCTGTTTTGACGCTGTTACTGTTTTTAGAAGGATTTATTGTTAACTTGTTCTCATCATTTATTTATTTCCTTATTTCCTTTCCTCACTGGGTTATTTTCCCCTATTGGAGCCCTTGGGCTTATAGCATCTTGCTTTCCAACTGGGTTATTAGCTTGGCTAATAATAATAATAATAATAATAATAATAATAATAATAATAATAATAATAATAATAATAATAATAATAATGAGGTGGAACTATGAAGCATATAACCAAACATTTGTGTATAAAATGAAATACCATTTTATTTCTGTTATTTTTTTTTTTATTATTCCATTCCTTCCATCTGGATTATCCTTTTGTTTCTCGTTAGCTATTCCTTCGTATCCTTGTCCCAATTGTTTGTCCTTTTTTATCATTTCGTCTTTATAAATCAACCAGATAAACGTATTATTTTATTCATCCCATCTAGCTTCGGAGGAAGGACCTATCTTTGACATTTTTTGGCAAAAACCATTATTATTATTATTATTATTATTATTATTATTATTATTATTATTATTATTATTATTATTATTATTATTATTATTATTATTATTATTATTATTATTATTATTATTATTATTATTATTATTATTATTATTATTATTATTATTGATTACATAAATACACTTTACAAAACACCAATGTATCCTAAAATCACAACAGAAAATCTAAAAGTGTTCTCTAACTGCAATATATATTTGTAAACTTGCCTTTGAACATTAGATTTTCGATGATTTTCTCACAGCAACAGTACAAAGACCGAAATATCTTTCTAAACCTGCCTTAGAACCGAAGGTTAGAGGTTTGTCTCTCAGCCTTAGTACAAAGCTCTTGACTGTATTCACAAAACTACCGCACGGATGCTTCCACAGATTCCAACTCTTGACTGTATTCACAAAACTACCGCACGGATGCTTCCACAGATTCCAACTCTTGACTGTATTCAGAAAACTACCGCACGGATGCTTCCACAGATTCCAACTCTTGACTGTATTCACAAGACTACCGCACGGATGCTTCCACATATTCCAACTCTTGACTGTATTCACAAAACTACCGCACGGATGCTTCCACATATTCCGACTCTTGACTGTATTCACAACACTACCGCACGGATGCTTCCACAGATTCCAACTCTTGACTGTATTCAGAAAACTACCGCACGGATGCTTCCACAGATTCCAACTCTTGACTGTATTCAGAAAACTACCGCACGGATGCTTCCACAGATTCCAACTCTTGACTGTATTCACAAGACTACCGCACGGATGCTTCCACATATTCCAACTCTTGACTGTATTCACAAAACTACCGCACGGATGCTTCCACATATTCCGACTCTTGACTGTATTCACAACACTACCGCACGGATGCTTCCACAGATTCCAACTCTTGACTGTATTCAGAAAACTACCGCACGGATGCTTCCACAGATTCCAACTCTTGACTGTATTCACAAGACTACCGCACGGATGCTTCCACATATTCCAACTCTTGACTGTATTCACAAAACTACCGCACGGATGCTTCCACAGATTCCAACTCTTGACTGTATTCACATGACTACCGCACGGATGCTTCCACAGATTCCAACTCTTGACTGTATTCACACGACTACCGCACGGATGCTTCCACCGATTCCAACTCTTGACTGTATTCACACGACTACCGCACGGATGCTTCCACAGATTCCAACTCTTGACTGTATTCACAAAACTACCTCACGGATGCTTCCACAGATTCTAACTCTTGACTGTATTCACAAGACTACCGCACGGATGCTTCCACAGATTCCAACTCTTGACTGTATTCACAAAACTACCGCACGGATGCTTCCACAGATTCCAACTCTTGACTGTATTCACAAAACTACCGCACGGATGCTTCCACAGATTCCAACTCTTGACTGTATTCACAAAACTACCGCACGGATGCTTCCACAGATTCCAACTCTTGACTGTATTCACAAAACTACCGCACGGATGCTTCCACAGACTCCAACTCTTGACTGTATTCACAAAACTACCGCACGGATGCTTCCACAGACTCCAACTCTTGACTCTATTCACAAAACTACCGCACGGATGCTTCCACAGACTCCAACTCTTGACTGTATTCACGAAACTACCGCACGGATGCTTCCACAGACTCCAACTCTTGACTGTATTCACAAAACTACCGCACGGATGCTTCCACAGATTCTAACTCTTGACTGTATTCACAAAACTACCGCACGGATGCTTCCACAGATTCTAACTTCATTGTCCACAGAAACTAATACAAAACTGCCAAACCAAGATGTGAAAGAAAACAGTCAAGCTGTTAAATAACAAGGATTGGTTAGAAGTCTTTTTTTCACTTGAAGTTACTATATAAAGATGTTTGTTGGTCCATGAATTCATTCATACGCTAGATAATAGATGGCATAGCTGTATGTATGCTCCAATATACATATTCAATCACTATTGTTTAAAAAACAAATTATTGTGTTAAAGTGCATTTGCAAAGCCCACGTTTTTAACAAAAGTCTCTTTCATAATCAGTAATATTTTTTTTTCTAGACTTGATAATCATGAAAATTTTTTTCAGAAGTTCAAACTTTTCCATTATTATATTCCTATACTCATAAACCATGATTAATGAATGATGATAAAATGATTCTATATAATTTTTAACAAATAAATTTGAACTTTCTTTCAATAACTTGTGGTGGCCTATGTGGTAAAATCCCTGACTGAAGACCACCAGACAGGGGTTCGAGTCCCTCTCAAACTCTTAAGTTCCTTTGGTCACTGCAACCTCGCCATCCTTGTGAGCTGAAGATAAGGGGCTTGATGGAGCCTAAATGTCTATCTGCTGAGTCACCAGCAGCCATTGCCTGGGCCCCATTGGTCCTAGCTTGGGTGGAGAAAGGGCATAAGTGCTGATCAAATGCATATATGGTCAGTCTCTAAGGTATTGTCCCGCTTCATAGGGCAATGTCACTCTCCCTTGCTGCCTTTGTCATATGAACCCCTATGAAATCTTTATCTTGGATAAAAACGGTCGATCTCTACCAAATTCTTAGGCAGAGAGAGAGAGAGAGAGAGAGAGAGAGAGAGAGAGAGAGAGAGAGAGAGAGAGAGAGAGAGAGAGAGAGTTTAGACTTTCTAACACTAAGTTCATTCTCTCAGAAATATTTATCATTTACTGCCTATAATTCATACTGAATCTCATGCAGGATATTCTGAGAGAGAAGCTAAAGGCGAAGATTGGATTGGAGGAAGTATCAGTCATACTGAGTTAATACAATTATTGATTGAGCCTACGAGTAAACAGCGACAGCCGATGTATCACTGATGTAAAAAGTAGAGCTTTCTAGCTTTTGATCTTAGCAACAAAGTTGTAGTAGCAACAACAACAACAACAAAAACAACAACAACAACAACAACAACAACAACAACAACAACAACAACAATGGCAAAATGACAGATATTTACTCTTTTGGTTTTAACTCAATCAATAAAAGTAAGACGTTTTATAAATCTTAACCAGCTCCACCCAAAAAAATTAATTACGCTGAAATGTGATCAGCAATACCTGGCCAAAAAAAAAATTCTTCAAGAATTTCTAAATGGCGTTTGTGGCATCAGACAGGAGAGAATAAACAAAACAGGTGAAAAACCAACAGATTAATAATATCTTAGCCATCCCTCCTAAAAAAAACTAAACTGAAATATGATCAGCAATACCTGGTCCTAACTCAAAAAAGGAAAAAAAAAACTCTATAGGCATTTCTGAATGGTGTTTGTGGCATAACACAAAAGAGAAAAAGAAAACGGACGAAAAACCAAAAGATTAATGAAAACTTAACCCCTACCAAGAAAGATAACACTGAAATATGATTAGCGGAACATGGACCCTCCCCCCCCCCAAAAAAAAAAAAATTCTCTAAAGGCATTCCTAAATAGTGTTTGTGGCATAACACAGATGAGAAAAAGAAAACAGGTGAAAAACCACGAGATTAGGTAAATATTAACCCATACCAAAAAAAAGAAAAAAAATAACACTGAAATATGAGAAGCGGAACGGGGACCCTCCCCCCAAAAAAAACTCTTTGAAGGCATTCATAAATAATGTATGTGGCATAAAACCGAAGAGAAAAAGAAAACAGGTGAAAAACCAAAAGATTGATGAAATGTTAAACCTTACCAAGAAAAATAACACTGAAATATGATTACCAGAACCTGGCCCTCAAAAAACTCTAAAGTCATTCCAAAATGGTGTCTGTGGTATCCGACAAAAGAGAACAAAACAAAAAAGGCGGTTTCAAGGGGGTGTCTGTATAATCCCAGCTGCCTCATCAAGGGAACTACCGCATGATTAAGGGTTGAATATTCAATGAACTTTGAAACTTTGTGACTAGGGAGACTTACAGCGGTTAACTTTGGCAGTAAATCTTCAGCAAAAGCCTTTAATCATAAGGCACGTACCATTGGCCTTTTCCCTCTACTCTCAGTGGGGAATAATTTTTGAAGAGGAATAGGGGAAGGTAAAAATTAGATAAAACTACTTTCTATTTGATTTTGCCAATATGTAATAGATGTATATTATTATTATTATTATTATTATTATTATTATTATTATTATTATTATTATTATTATTATTATTATTATTATTATTATTATTATTATTGTTTTTTGTTGTTGTTGTTATTGTTGTTGTTGCTGCTGATGTTATTACTACTAGCTAAACTACTACCCTAATTGAAAAGCAAGATGCTATAAGCCCAGGGGTCCAACAGGAAAAAATAACCCAGTGACGAAAGGAAATAAGGAAATAACTAAACGATAAATTAAGTAATGAACAATTGAAATAAGATAATTAAAAACATTAATAACATTAAAAGAGATATTTCATATATAAACTATAAAAAGACTTATGTTAGCCTGTTCAACATAAAGAAAAAATTGCTGCAAGTTCAAACTTAAGAAGTCAATAATTAAGAAGATTTGGTAAAATGTGTATTTCAGACAAGAAGGCGTCTTTTTACAAATTGTGGATAACATCATACAAGAGAGGTGTCATATTTTTCCTAACGGCTTTAAAGACATTTTAAAACACAAACGAAAAGAGAAAAATTTAAAAAAAATCTGAAATTATTTTTTCAACAGAAGATATGTTTTGATAATTTTTTTTAACTTTGAATGAAAAATAAAGGATTTTTTCCACGAGATTATTCTTAATAATTATATATGTGTAATAATTACAATTTTTTTTTTAAATAATTAAATGTGTAATAATTTTGAATAGCATCATTAAAATGAAATATCTAGAAGGAAAAATAAATATATACTAAAAATAAACATATTTACAAATAGTTATCAGAGAATATTTTTCGACTGTGTATGAAAGGATCAGTCGATTATATTCCCATGTTGAGAATGTTCGTTCTGCCACTGTTAAAAATTTACCATATTTCAGTAAAATACAATCAAATGGTATTTTACTCAATTTTGTAATCATCTTTTTACGGTAGGGGACAGTAATATCACTCCTTTACGTCAATCTAGCCGTTTTTAAAACTGCATTAGCCTGAGGACATTTATTCCAGGATTTTTACCGTTTTCACGGCAAATATTTAACACTGTAACATGATCCCTGTTTTATATTCACACTAAGTTAAATATCATATACACCACAAATAAAAGCCTAGACAGGTTGTTTCACTCATCACCAAAACGTGTTGACATCTCATGTCAAATTCAAATTAATCATTTTATTTCACGGATGCCACCGACGAACATAACTCACTGAATATGAGCTTGGATGCTGGCCAAGACAGGTGTCTATTTAATAACTTGATAGGACTGACGACCGTGAACAAGCTCGGAAATCTGTCGGAAACATTTGATCATTTCAGGTGTTCGTAGATGAATTATAATCGCAGGAGTATTGATAGAGGTAGATGGAATGGATTTTTTAAAATGATATCAAATAAATTTTCCTTCGCTTTATTATTGGAAAAGGATAACACGTTTAGTGAAAGGGACAATAAATATTTATTAAACTTCCCTTCACTTTATTATTGGAAAAGGATAACACGTTCAGTGAAAGGGACACATATTATTTATTATACTTCCCTTTTCTTTATTATTATAAAAGGATAACACGTTCAGTGGAAGGGACACATAACATATATTAAACTTCCCTTCGCTTTATCATTGGAGAAGGATAACACGTTCAGTGGAAGGGACACTTAATATTTATTAAACTTCCCTTCGCTTTATTATTGGAAAAAGATAATACGTTCAGTGAAAGGGACACTTAATATTTATTAACTTCCCTTCTCTTTATTATTATAAAAGTATAACACGTTCAGTGGAAGGAACACTTAATATTTATTAAATTTTTCTTCGCTTTATTATTGGAAAAGGATAACAGCTTCAGTGTAAGGGACACTTAAATTCATTAAACTTCCCTTCGCTTTATTTTTGGAAAAGGATAACACGTTCAGTGAAAGGGACACTTAATATTTATTAAACTTTCCTTCGCTTTACTATTGGAAAAGGATAACACGTTCGATGAAAGGGACACTTTATAAGCAAACCTTTCAATCAACGGACACAACGTATGTTACTTGATTAATGAATATCTCCACGGTTTAAAGACAGCTCCTAAATGACTGTAGCAGGGGACAGTTACATTGCCCTAGCAAACAGGACAATGACCTAGAGTATGACCCTTGTACTTCATAAAAATTTAGATAGGTGTGATTTTATATATGTTCTTTTTCCTGATTCCAAAGCTTTATTGTGAGAGAGAGAGAGAGAGAGAGAGAGAGAGAGAGAGAGAGAGAGAGAGAGAGAGAGAGAGAGAGAGAGAGAGAGAGAGAGAGAGAGAGAGAATTATATAAGAAAAACTTGAAACTCCTGCATAGTTTGAAATTGGACCTCTAGGTTTAGGTTCAATGCTACCGTAAGGACCACCCAACTTTCACTAGTATAATTTCAAAGTATAAGTTTCAACACTACGATCCCACAGATAATAAAAATATAAACTTTGAAATAATGGCAAGAGTTATCTAATATCATTTCGAAAATACCTGAACAATAGCAGTATTTCCCTACATTTAGGGTTACCCTCTAGAAACCAAAATAAACGAGGAACAAATAAACTCAAGTTACACTGCTAATATATATATATATATATATATATATATATATATATATATATATATATATATATATATATATATATATATATATATATATATATATATATATATATATATATATATGTATATATATATATATATATATATATATATATATATATATATATATATATATATATATATATATATATATATATATATATATATGTGTGTGTGTGTGTGTGTGTGTGTGTTTTGGTGTGTGTTTGTGTGAATTAGTTTTATCGGAAATACTCCGTAAAAACATATTGTTCTCAACCGTAATTCCGTAATAAACAGGCGACCGTAATATTTACTGTTCTTTGCTATTATCTTTTACGGGTTGGTGACCGTAATATCATTCCTTTACGTCAATATTTCAGTTTTTATAACTGTAAATGCCTGGCAACATTTATTCCAGGATATTATTTTTTCTTGGCTAGTTTTTAACAGTGTACACCAAGAAAAATATGGGTACATCTTTTCTTTCCAATTCCTCTACAACCAAGACCCCACCTCCAGCCTCAAAGAAAAGAACAGAGTTAAGACGAAACGATATACAAATGAAGTTGTTTTATTTTCCTTTGAGCAATGACCCACGTAACACAGGAAGATCACTAGATATAAACCAGCTGAGTGGGATGGGAACAGACGTGAAATTCCCACAGTATGATAGACTTATCAGGAGGATGAAGAGATAAGGATATAACCTGCTAAGGGTAGTAGGAAAAAGAAATTTCACGTCAGTAGATAAGAGAGAGAGAGAGAGAGAGAGAGAGAGAGAGAGAGGAGAGAGAGAGAGAGAGAGAGAGAGAGAGAGAGAGAGAGATCTACTTAAAAACAGTGGTAGTATCTCAATGGGTGGTTGGTGCCCTATCTAACCTACCTACCAATCTACGTGGCACGCGAATAAAATTATCCAAGAAAATATGATTTAGTGAACAGCAAAAATCCATAGCTAAAGAGTCTCTTTTACATAAATATATCTATTAACAAAGAATCAGTTAGTAGTGAGATTAATCGGCAAGTTAAAATTTAGTTTATTCATCTGCATGTTTATGGAGAAATACAAGATCCATGTCGGTAAACAAGTTGGTATTAACGGAAAAGATAGTGACGGATATAATAACTGGCTTCCAGAGAATGAAAATAATCTTGACTTTCAATATCCTGCCAGGAGGTGGCTTTTAAATAAAGGAGGGATCTTATATTGAATGAATAAACAGTGTTTCAATTTGTATGCAAGCACTTATGTATATATATATATATATATATATATATATATATATATATATATATATATATATATATATATATATATATATATATATATATATATACATACACACATATATATATATATATATATATATATATATATATATATATATATATATATATGTATATATATATGTGTGTGTATATATATATATATATATATATATATATATATATATATATATATATATATATATATATATATATATATATATATATATATATATTCACATATATAAATATATATATATATATATATATATATATATATATATATATATATGCATATATATATATATATATATATATATATATATATATATATATATATATATATATATATATATATATATATATATATATATACATAGGAAAATCAGGCTTAAATATCAGTCGAATGCAACAAACGAAAACAGTTTATTTGTGAAAAATAAATAAATTCCAATAAAATTCTTTTAAAGTTCCAAATCCCCTTCAAAATACAGAAATATACATTCCATACCCTTTATAAATGTATTGAGCACCTGTTCAAAGCTATTAACTAGAAATTGACAAATGAACATTAAGAGAGAAAGCGAAGAGATCACCATTGTCAAGGGGGAAAGTAAAATTTTATATGAAAATATTCAGTGAGGGAAACAGAGCACCAACCTGGAATATCCAGGAACAACGCCCTTTCATTAGAATGGGAAAAAGCACCTTATGGACTTAATTGGTTTCAAAGAGCTGTTTTTAAGTCGAATTGTATGTAAGTCAAATTTTGCCCTAGAGCAGGCCTAACCTGAATACCATGCCCATGATTTTCAGCTACAAAAGTCAACAAATAATCGGGTTTCATATGAAATATATATCTGGTTATTCCAATTGTCGTTTTGCTTACTGTATTAAATTATAAAATACTGTATTATTACATTATTTCTTTATCTTATCTCTGTTATTTTCAGTTAGATTTGTGTTTGTATCTACGAATGTTTGTAAGTTAATGACCTTCTATATAAGAGATAGTTGGGGAATCTTGAAACGGTGCAGAAAACGATGATGAATTAATCCCTTGGGCTGAAAAGAGACTGGTCGACTTCCTCTCAAATCAAGCGACGGGAAGGAAGAACTAGAGACTGAATTAGCAGCTGGATGACACTAACAAGTCTATGGTAGATACCCGATTGGAAATCAGACGACTCGGGAAAAAAGAAAAGTGAGATTTTCTATGGTCAAAGGGTATGATTAAAAGATGTAAGGGTGATTTCTCTCTCTCTCTCTCTCTCTCTCTCTCTCTCTCTCTCTCTCTCTCTCTCTCTCTCTCTCTCTCTCTCTCTCTCTCTAAATCGAATTTTTGAACATGGTGTGGGTTTATAGTTGAACCACGACCTCTTAGAAATACAAAATAGAAATCACAAAATTAATTAAATCTAAACAAATAATAGAGACTAAAGATATGTTAGCCCCATGTTTTTTTTTTTTTTTTTTTTTTTTTTTGTAATAAAAAGATATATTTCATAATTGAAAGCTGTTTTTAACTCCCTCCTTCAAAGAGGCATATGAAATATTTTTTTATATAAATGAAAGTTTTTAAATCATATTTTTCTTCTCTTGATGTGCCAATTGCAACTCTGGTGCAATCAATTTTTTCCTCCGAGTAATCATGAACTTCGTGTACATTCAGAGTCGATGTTCGTTTGCTTTGTCTGTTTTTTATTTCTTTGTTTTAACAGATGATTGGTTCTATGACGTAGTTGACGAGAGAGAAAAATTGAATATCAATTTCAACATCAATCGCAGAAATATTGTTTCAAAGATTCTTTTGAAGCAACTTCGAAATTTTAATTAAGAAATACCTTTTTTTTTTTTTTTATGGACAGAGTTTTAGAATAACTTTTAGTATAGGAAAGTAAACGATGATTGATTATCTTGCATCAAAACATCAATGGTTATTGATGGGAACGAAAAAGATGAATTAAGGGAAAATAAATATAGAAAAAATCTATAACTTGAACAAACCACCATGCCGTGTCTGTTGATCTTGGTTATTAAAATCCACAATTACGTACGTTTGTATATTTAAAAATAACAGGAGCTTTCACACTTTTTAAATATACAAACGCATATAATTGTGGATTTCCATACCCAAAATATCTATGTTAGTGGAACAACGTAACTTCCTATACCAGAGAGAGAATATTGTAAGTATGATAGGGAACTATGGACATTATTTTAGTCACGGATGAAGTCTTTGTTAAGAAAACGATATATGAGAAGCTGTAAACTAATGTGAAAATTTATGTGTAGGTAAATTGGACCTAGAAATGATTCGTATTAAAAATAAAAGAGGCTGATTAGAATATATGATGGATATCATAATTGCAAAACCAGTTTAACATTTCTAATGTGGCAGTGAAACACATTTGTAGAATATGTAGACTGAATAGTAAGTAGTATAGTGTGGAAGTGGGTCTTGGACTGATATGTGTTGTATTTGCATGGATGTTCAACATTTTTACCTCCACCAACAAAGTTGGGAGGAGGTTATGTTTTACCCCGTGTTTGTGCTTGTAATTTATGTGTGTTTCTTTGTGAACAGCTTCCTGGCCACAATTTCAATCGTACAGTAATGCAGCTTGCAGGGATTAACTTCTATGTAAATAGCTGGAAATGATTAAATTTCGTGAGGTCAAGATCAAATATCAAAGTCAAAGGTCAAGGTCAAAGGTTAAGTTCAAAGGTCAAGGTCAAAGATCAAAGGTCAATGTCAAAGGTAAAGGTCAAAGGTCAAGTTCAAAGGTCAAGGTCATTCATAGGTTTCCATACAAACCATATAATGTATCTAACAAAAAAAAATTGGGAAAAGATACCAGTGATGAAAAGAAATAATTGGACGAGAGTTCTCCCCCCCCCCCACAAAAAAAAAATAAAAAGATTTTCGCAAAGATCTATTTAAGAAAAGGTAAGCAATAACTGACACACAGGTGAAGCAAATGGGGACATTTAAGATCAATGAATCTTTGGAAAGACATTGTGATAATGGGACTTCTTCAGGTTTCTCCTCCCTGTTGTTTCAGGGGAAAAAAATATTGATGAGAAGGTGAATTTGATTGGATTGAGGTCTTAGATTTTACCATTTTTTTAAGGGGGTTGGAAGGAAATAATAATAATAATAATAATAATAATAATAATAATAATAATAATAATAATAATAATAATAATAATAATAATAATAATAATAATAATAATAATAATAATAATTATTATTATTATTAATGATAATGGCAATAATAATATTAATGATAACAATAATAATGATAATAATAATAATGATGTTTTTCCATGATACATATACATGTAAATATATATATATATACATATATATATACATATATATACACATATATATATATATATATATATATATATATATATATATATATATATATATATATATATATATATATATATATATATATATATCTATAGATATATATATATAAATATATATATATATATATATATATATATATATATATATATATATATATATATATATATTTATATATATATATATATATATATATATATATATATATATATATATATTTATATATATATATATATATATATATATATATATATATATATATATATATATATATATGTATATATATACTTTGATATAGGACATTTTATTCTGTGTAGCTGTTCTGGAACCACCACTTAATATACATATACCTTCCTGATACCTCCCTGATATGTCTAAAAGAAACAAATTCTCACGCACAGATCCGGCATGATAAGAAACTCCATTTTAGGAAGATCAATCTCTCAGACGCCTTCCGAGAGACTTCAACCCAATTCATTTCGGATTCTTATCCGAGATACT
>NC_090730.1:180024080-180026288 GCF_036898095.1 Palaemon carinicauda
ATTACTCAATCATTACCTAGAATATTACATTGCAGATTACCTATGTGGTAATCAGGAAATTTTCATCAAACTAGCACCTCACAAGTTATATATACATATATATATATATATATATATATATATATATATATATATATATATATATATATATATACATATTATATATATATATATATATATATATATATATATATGCATATATATATATATATATATATATATATATATATATATATATATATATATATATATATATATATATATATATATATATATATATGTATATATATATATATATATATATATATATATATATATATATATATATATATATATATATATATATATATATATATATATATATATATATATATATATATATATATATATATACATGCATGTGTGTGTGTTTATTTCCATTTGCATTTGATTTTGTCCTGGAACTACAATTATCATCATTATAATTCTGATATATAAAATTTAAGATAAACCTCAGTTTCAGTTGGCCTTTAATACCTCATTACCATCCAACTCAAGAGCTCTCTCATTAACTTGAATTAATCATAACAGCCGACAGGTCATTAACTTGGAAATATATTCGTAAGACTGATATGATAATTTTCATACGTGAATATAATCTATCTTATGTACACCGATATGATTTAACTAGTTACTACCTCATCTATATGCCAAGAACTTTAGGAGAAATAGTTTCTCCTACATTACTGTTAATTAAGCAGATGTATAAATATGTTTTATTAATTATAACAACCTCATAACTTCTCGTATTATTGCAAATATGTTCAAGGTTAATAAGCTGTAGTCCAAACTTTTAACATATGGACAGACTTTCACCTTTTCTAGCAAGAAATGAACCACCTAACTTCAAGTTTTAAGCTTGTTAAATATCCTTATGAAAGTTACAACCATAGCTGAAAAAACAAGATGCTATAAGCCCGAAGATTCCAAAAGTGAAGAAATAGCCAAGGGAGGAAACGAAATAAGGAAATATATAAAATATATTTGAGAAGTAATGATTGAAAAAAATTATTATTTTAAGATCAGTACCAACGTTAAAATAGATTTGTCATACATAAACTGGGAAGAGAGAAGTGTGTCATTCTTTTCAACACAAAAGCATTCGCTACAATTTTGAACTTCTCAAGTTCCAACTGAAAATAACAAAGATAAGATGGATAAATACTCTCATAAAATATTAATATATCCTCTAATACAGAAAGCTAATTGATATTATAAATAACCTGATATCTATTTCATATGAAACCTAACTATACTTTCACTTCTCTAGCTGGAAATCAGAGGCATTGGATTCAGATTAGCCCTACCCTAGGCCAAAGTTTAATAAAATTCGACTTACAAACAGATTCTTGGAACGTATTAAGTTTGTAAGGTGTGGAGCTTTTCTTATAATTTAAGCAGTATTGGACAAAGAACACTGTCCTAAGATATCACTAGATATCACATTCCTGTACTCACCATGCAAGACTAAGTACCCTCCAGGACGGCCACTTAAGCTGAAGGGAGGATAGTAATGATGGTTATGAAAATAAATACCAGAGAGGAAGATAAAAGAAACATATTGGGAAAAGGCAAACTCTTGAAAAACTAAAAGACATTCATGGCACATCTATTGAGCCTGCGCAACACAGCATTGAAAGTTTAAATCAAGAGGATGGAAGAATAGAAAGAATATTGCACCTGAGTGTAAAGAAACCAAACAAACAGACAGACACACACACACACACACACACACACACACACACACATATATATATATATATATATATATATATATATATATATATATATATATATATATATATATATATATATATATATATATATATATATATATATAATATTTAAACATATCATATTATATATATATATATATATTAATATTATATATATATATATATATATATATATATATATATTATATATATATATATATATGTATATATACATATATATATATTATATGTGTGTGTGTATGTATATAATATATATATATATATATATATATATATATATATATATATATATATATATATATATATATATATATATATATATATAGTATATATATATATATATATATATATATATATATATATATATATATATATATATATATATATATATATATATATATATACCTATTGACGCAAAGAGCCTCGGTTAGAT
>NC_090730.1:180026788-180039288 GCF_036898095.1 Palaemon carinicauda
TTTTTCCACAAGGTTATTCTTAATAATAATAAATGTGTAATAATTATTTTTTTCCAAATAATTATATATGTGTAATAATTTTGAATAGTATCATTATATGTGTAATAATTTTGAATAGTGTCATTAAAATGAAATATCTACAAGGAAAGAAAAAAACATATAGTAAAAATAAACATATTTACAATTAGTTATCAGAGAATATTTTACGACTGTGTATGAAGGGATCGGTCGATCAAAATGTTCGTTCTGTCACTTAAACATTTACCGTATTTCAGTAAATACAGTCAAATGTTATTTTACTCAATTTTGTAATCATCTTTTTACGGTAGGTGACTGTAATATAACTCCTTTACGTCAATCTAGCCGTTTTTAAAACGGTATTAGCCTGAGGACATTTATTCAAGGTTTTTTTACCTTTTTTCACGGCAAATATTCAACACTTTAACATGATCCCTGCTCTATATTCACACTAAGTTATATAACATATACACCACAAATAAAAGCCTAGACAGCTTGTTTCCCTCATCACCAAAATGTGTTGACATCTCATGTCAAATTCAATTTAATTGTTTTATTTCATGGATGCGACCGACGAACGTAACTATGTAAATGTGAGCCTGTATGCTGGTCAAGACAGGTGTCCATTTGATAACCTGATAGGACTGACGACCGTGAACAAGCTCGGAAATCTGTCGGAAACATTTGATCATTTCAGGTGTTCATAGATGAATCATAATCGCGTGAGGATTAATAGAGGTGGATGGAATGGATTTATTTAAATTATATATATTAAATTTTACTTAGCTTTATTATTGGAAAAGGATAAAACGTTAAGTGAAAGGGACATTTAATATATATCAAACTTCCCTTCGCTTTATTATTGGAAAAGGATAACATGTTTAGTGAAAGGGACACTTATTATTCATTAAACTTCTCTTTGCTTATTACTGGAAAAGGATAATACGATCAGTGAAAGGGACACTTAATATTTATTAAACTTCCCTTCGCTTTATCATTGGAAAAGGATAATACGTTCAGTGAGAGGGACACTTTTTAAGCAAACCTTTCAATCAATGTATGTTTTTTTATTAATAAATAACTCCATGGTTTAAAGACAGCTCATAAATAACAGGGGCAAGGGACAGTTACCTTGCCCCATCGAGTAGGACAATACCCTAGAAAATGACCATATATACATATAATCAATGCCCAAGCCTCCTCTCCACCCAAGCTAGGACCAAGGAGCGCCATGCAATTGCTGATGATGGCTCAACAGATAGACCTATAGGCTCCTCCAAATCCGCCATCATTAGCTCGCAAGGATAATAAGGTTGCAGTGACCAAAGAGACAAACGAGTTTTGAGCGGGATTCTAACCCCAGTCTGGCGATCACCTGTCAAGGATGTTACCGCTTCGGACACCACAACCCATGGCTAGAGTTATGTTGTGAGCTTTTTTTTTTTTTTTTTTTTAGGAACAATCAATAATTATTCTATGTTTTTCCTGTGATACTGAGATGAGAATAATATATTTTTTATTTCAACAAATATCCTTGTAATTTCTTTCATAATTTCATAGAATGACATGTCATTCTGAAATCATAGATATGTGGTTACATTAAGATGGACAACCATCTAATTCTGAAAATGATATTCGGGGAACTTTAAGCAATAGTATTATTTCCCTGCATTTGAGGTCACTTTCTAAAAATGCAAATAAAATGAAACATAAAATTTTAAGTTACACTTAAAAAAAAATAAACAAAATAAACAAAAAAAATTAAATGGAAATACTCGGTAAAAATATGATGTCAGTCTTTTTCAGTCATATACAAGTAACCGTAATTTTTACCCTACTTTATTATTATCTTCCACGGGTTAGTGACCGTAATATCACTCCTTTACGTCAATATATCCGTTTTTAAAACTGTAAAAGCCCTGGTAACATTTAATCCATTTTTTTTACGGCAAGTTTTTAACAGTGTACACCAAGAAAGATATAGGCACATCTTTACTTTAAAATTCCCCCACAACCAATAGCCCACCTTCATCCCCAAACAAAAGAACATAGTTAAGACGACACGATATACAAAAAAAAAATGTTTTATTTTCCTTTGAGCAATAACCCACGTAACACAGGAAGATCAATAGATATAAACTAGGTGAGTGGGATGGGAACAGACGTGAAATTCCCACAGTGTGATAGACTTATCAGGAGGATGGAGAGATAAGGATATAACCTGCCAAGGGTAGTAGGAAAAAGAAATTTCACGTCAGTAGATAAGAGATATATCTGCAGTGCATAACAATAAATGAGAGAGAGAGAGAGAGAGAGAGGAGAGAGAGAGAGAGAGAGAGAGAGAGAGATATCTTCTTGAAATAAGCGTGTGTTATTCATATCAGTTGGTCTTTACCTCATTAAAAATAGAGCTTCACAAGGTGTCAATGACGGTATGGGTTTTGATAAATTATATATCATCCTCTTATATAATATATATATATATATATGTATATGTATGTATACATACATATACTTATATATATATATATATATATATATTTCTGTATATATATAGATATATATATATATATATATATATATAATATATATATATATATATATATCCAGGTCCCGCTGATCTCGGCATCCCTCGGGAGGCGGAGAGAAGAAGTAGTCATATCCTGCTTGTGTGTGCTTATCCAAGTATTTATCCGTTGTTATTGTCGGGTCACGTACACTAGCGGTTAAACAATGGTCAGGTGGTTGTTCTGGAAATATTAATTCTATATATATTCGTTTTCCATCGACCTCACGCTATAAATATACCATAAACGGTTGGGTCGATTTGGATCACCAAGTCTTCATTATTTGAAGAACAGTAAAGTTCACTCATGAATGTGGTATGCAAGGGACAGTGACAATGCCCTAGAGACTAACCATTTATACATGTCATCAGCGTCCAAGCTCCCTTTACACCCAAGCTGGAACAAGGGGGACCAGGTAATGAGTGTTAATGTCTCAGCAGGTAGATCTATACTGTAGGCTACCCCAAACCCCCCTTCCATCCTTTGCTGATACGGATGGTGATGTTACAGACACTGCAAGAAACGATCGACCTTATGCTGGTATTGAACCCCAGTCTAGCATATTGCTAAACAGGAACGTTTCCAATAGACCTACCACAACCCTAGAAGACTAATCATGCAGATTTATTATTATTATTATTATTATTATTATTATTATTATTATTATTATTAGAAGTGAAGCTACAACCCTAGTTGTAAAATCAGGATGCTATAAGCCCAAGGACTCCAACAGGGAGAAAACCCCCTTTGGGGAAATGAAACAAGGATATATATAAACTACAAGAGAAGAGATGAAAAAATTAAATTAAAATATTCTAAGAACTACAACAATATATAATTAGATGTTTTATACATAAACTATAAAAAATAAAAACAAAACAAGAGTAAGAGAAACACGATGGATTAGTGAGTCCGATTGCACCATCAAGCAAGAGAACTTTAACCCAAGACAGTGGATGCCCATGGTACAGAAACTAAGGCACTACACAAGACAAGAGAACAATGGTTTGATTATGGAGTGTCCTTCGCCTAAAAGAGCTGGTTACCATAGGGAAAGAGTCTCTTTTACCCTTACTAAGAGGAAAGTAGCCACTGACAATTACATTGTAATAGTTAACCCCTTGAGCAAAGAAGAATTATTGGGCAATCTTAGTGTTGTCAGGTGTATGAAGACAGAGGAGTATGTGTAAAAAAAAAGACCAGACTGTTAGGTGTATATGTAGGCAAAGGAAAAATAAGCCGTATCCAGAGAGCGGGATACAGTGTAGTACTGTTTGGCCAGTCAAAGGATCCAATAATTCTCTACCGGTGGTATCTCAACGGGTGGCTTATGCCTTGGCCATCCTACGCACCTACCTACAAAGTACGCAAATAAAGATATATAAAACAACATGATTTAGTGGATAAAAAAATCCATAGCTAAAGAGTCGTATTTACATAAATAGCTCTTTTAGTAAAGAATCAGTGAGTAGTGAGATTAATAGGTATGATGAAATTGTATTATTCCCCCATTTCTTATAAAGATAACCACAATTCGTGTTAGTCATCAAGTTTGTATTAACAAAGGTTATCTGTCATAAAGGAAAAAAAAGTGACGGATAACATAACTGGCTTCGAGAGAATGAAAATAATCTTGACTTTCAATTTCCTGCCGGGAGGTGGCTTTTAAACAAAGGAGGGTTTTTACATTGAGTGAACAAACAGTGTTTCATTTTGTATGCAAGCACTTATATATATATATATATATATATATATATATATTTATAGAAAAATCTGGCTTAAATATCAGTTGAATACAACAAACGAAAACAGTTTATTTGAGAAAAATAAATAAATTCCAATAAAATACTCTTTAAGTTCCGAATCACCTCCAAACTACAGAAATTTACTTACTATACCCTTTACAAGTATAAGGAGCACCTGTTCAAAGCTATTAAGTAGAAATTGATAAAAGAACATTAAGAGAGAAAGCGAAGAGATCACCATTGTCAAAATGGAAACCCAAAATTTTAAATGAGAATATTCAGTGAGGGAAACAGAGCACCAACCTGGAATATCCTGGAACAACGCCTGTCATTAGAATGGGAAAAAACACCTTATGGACCTAATTCGTTCTAATAAGCTGTTTTTAAGTCGAATTGTCTGTAAGTCAAATTTTGCCCTAAAGCAGGCCCAGCCTGAACACCATACCTATGATTTCCAGCTACAAAAGTCAACAAATATTCGGGTTTCATATGAAATAGATATCAGGTTATTACAATTGTCGTTTTGTTTACTGTATTAAATTATACAATACTGTGTTATTACAGTATTTCTTTATTTTATCTCTGTTATTTTCAGCTAGTTTTGTGTTTATATCTACGAATGTTTGTAAATAACCCTTTTGTATAAAAGCTGGTACGACAATGTTGAAATGGTAGAGAAAGCGATGATGAATTAATCCCTTGGGCTGAAAAGAGACTGGTCGACTTCCTCTCAAATCAAGCGACAGGAAGGAAGGACTAGAGACTGAATTAGCAGCTGGAGGAGACTAACAAGTCTATGGTGGATACCCAAATGGAAATCAGACCACTCGGAAAAAAAGAAGAGTGAGATTTTCTACGGTCAAAGGGTGTGATTAAAAGATGTAAGGGTGCTCTCTCTCTCTCTCTCTCTCTCTCTCTCTCTCTCTCTCTCTCTCTCTCTCTCTCTCTCTCTCACCAAAAGCTAGAAAACCAATTTCTAAACATGGTATGAATGTTAGAGTGAGATTTTCTATGGTCAAAGGGTATGATTTAAAGATGTAAGGGTGCTCTCTCTCTCTCTCTCTCTCTCTCTCTCTCTCTCTCTCTCTCTCAATCGAATTTATGAACATGGTGTGGGTTTTTAGTTAAACAATGACCTTTTAAAAACACAACAGAGGAAGCACACAATTACTGAAAATTAAACAAATAGAGACTGAAGATATGTAAGCCCCGTGGAAATCTTTGCAATAAAAAGATATATCTATATTTGAAAACTGTTTTTAGTTTTTCTTTTTGAGAGGCTTTTTAATTCATCTTTTTCTTCTCTTGGTGTGCCAATTGCTACTCTGGTGCAATCAATTTTTTTCCTCCGAGTAATCATGAATATCGTGTACATTCAGAGTCGATGTTCATTTGCTTTGTCTGTTTTTTTATTTCTTTGTTTTAACAGATGATTGGTTCTCTGACGTAGTTGACGAGAGAGAAAAATTTAATATCAATTTCAACATCAATCGCAGAGATATTGTTTCAAAGATTCTTTTGAAGCAACTTCGAAATTTTAATCAAGAAATACCTAATTTTTTTTTTCATAAGCAGAGTTTTAGAATAACGTTTGGTAGAGGAGAGTAAACGATGATTGATTATATTGCATCATAACATCAATGGTCATTGATGGGAACGAAAAAGATGAATTAAAGGAAAATAAATATAGAAAAAAATCTATAACTTGAATAAACCTCCATGCCGTGTCTGTTGATCTTGGTTATTAAAATCCACAATTATATGCGTTTGTATAATTAAAAATAGCAGGAGCTTTCGCACTTCTTAAATATACAAACAATTGTGGATTTTAATACCCAAAATATCTATGATATTGGAACAACGTAACTTCCTACACCAGAGAGAGAATATAGTAAATTACTGATGAAAATGTATGTGACAGAGTATGATAGGGAACCAAGGGCGTTGCTACTTTAGGCACGGATTAAGTCTTTGTTATGAAAGCGATATATAAGAAGCTGTAAACTAATATAAAAATTTCTGTTTAGTTAAACTAGACCTACAAAAGATTCGTATTGAAAATAAAAGAGGCTGATGAGAATATATGGTAGAAATTAGAAGTTCAAAACCAGTTGAACATTTCCATAGTGGCAGTGAAGCTAAGTTAAGAGTATGTAGACTGAGGAGTGACTGATATGGTGGGGAAGTGGGTCTTGGACTGATATGTGTTGTGTTTGCATGGATGTTCAACATTTTTTAGCTCCACCAACAAAGTTGGAGGGAGGTTTTGTTTTACCCCATGTTTGTGTTTGTAATTTATGCGTATGAGTGTTTCTTTGTGAACAGCTTCCTAGTCACAATTTCAATCGTAGAGTAATGAAGCTTGCAGGAATTAACTTCTATGTAAATAGCTTAAATGATTAAATTTGTTAAGGTCAAGGTCGAAGGTCAAGGTCGGCGGTCAAGATTAAAGGTCAGAGTCAAAGGTTGGGGTCAAAGGTCAGGGTCAGAGGTCAAGGTCAATGGTCAAAGGTCAAGATTATTCATAGGATTCCTTACAAACCATATTAAACTTTTTATGTATCTGAGAAAAAAATCTGAGAAAAGATACCAGTGATGCAAATATATAATTGGACGAAAGTTCTCCTTCGATAAAAAAAAAAAAGGTTTTCCCAAAGATCTATTGTAGAAAGTGTAAGCAATAACTGACACACAGGTGAAGCAAATGGGGACATTTATGATCAATAATTGTAAGGAAAGACATTGTGATAATGGGACGACTTCAGGTTTTTCCTGCCTGTTGTTTCAAGGGAAAAAATTATTGATGAGAGGGTGACGTTGACTGGATTAGAGTCTTGGATTGTACCATTGTTTTAGGGGGTTGGAATGGGATGATAATAATAATAATAATGATAATAATAATAATAATAATAATAATAATAATAATAATGATAATAATAATAATAATAATAATTAATAATGATAATGGCAATAATAATATTAATAATAATAATAATAATAATAATAATAATAATATTAATAATAATAATAATAATAATAATGACAATGTCTTTTTACTATGATACATATATATATAAATATATATATGTATATATATATATATATATATATACATATATATATATATATATATATATATATACCGTTTAGTAAAGGAGATATCATTTTGCGTAGCTCTACGTGAACCTCCACCTAATATACATATACCTTCCTGATACCTCCCTGATATGCCTAAAAGAAAAAATTCTCACGCACAAATCCGGCATGATAAGAAACTCCATTTTGGGAAGATCAAACTCTCAGACGCCTTCCGAGAGACTTCAACCCAATTCATTTCGGATTCTTATCAGAGATACTCCCGAAGAGCACAAGACTGAAAGGAGGTAATCTATGCAAATTTACTCCTTTTAGTCTAAGGAAATTCACAGCGTCAGTAAAAGAGTCTCTCTCTCTCTCTCTCTCTCTCTCTCTCTCTCTCTCTCTCTCTCTCTTAATCTAGGAAGCTAGGCGTTATGTGTGATTCATTACACAACAAACAAAGCAATCATTACACTAATTACATATAACTAATTAAAAGTGTTCAGCAAATAAAAGAATAACCTAATAAGAAATTAATTAATACATTTAGATATAATGAACATTCACCTACTATTCTCAGTAAAACATCAACTGATACCAGGTAAAGAGACATTATGACAAGTACCTCTAATCATCCATATCCATATACCAAAGGCACTTCCCCCAATTTTGGGGGGTAGCCGACATCAACAAAGAAACAAAAAAAAAAAAAGGGGGACCTCTACTCTCTACGTTCCTCCAGCCTAACCAGGGACTCAGCCGAGTTCAGCTGGTACTGCTAGTGTGCCACAGCCAAACCTCCCACATTTTCCATCACATATGAAGCTTCATACTGCTGAATCCCCTACTGCCGCTACCTCCACGGTCATCTAAGGCACCGGAGGAAGCAGCAGGGCCTACCGGAACTGCGTCACAATCGCTCGCCATTCATTCCTATTTCTAGCACGCTCTCTCGCCTCTCTCACATCTATCCTCCTATCACCCAGAGCTTTCCTCACACCATCCATCCACCCAAACCTTGGCCTTCCTCTTGTACTTCTCCCATCAACTCTTGCATTCATCACCTTCTTTAGCAGACGGCTATTTTCCATTTTCTCATCATGGCCAAACCACCTCAACACATTCATATCCACTCTAGCCGCTAACTCATTTCTTACACCCGTTCTCTCCCTCACCACTTCGTTCCTAACCCTATCTACTCGAGATACACCAGCCATACTCCTTACACACTTCATCTCAAACACATTCAATTTCTGTCTCTCCATCACTTTCATTCCCCACAACTCCGATCCATACATCACAGTTGGTACAATCACTTTCTCATATAGAACTCTCTTTACATTCATGCCCAACCCTCTATTTTTTACTACTCCCTTAACTGCCCCCAACACTTTGCATCCTTCATTCACTCTCTGACATACATCTGCTTCCACTCCACCATTTGCTGCAACAACAGACCCCAAGTACTTAAACTGATCCACCTCTTCAAGTAACTCTCCATTCAACATGACATTCAACCTTGCACCACCTTCCCTTCTCGTACATCTCATAACCTTACTCTTACCCACATTAACCTCTAATCATATCCCTATCAAAAATTATAACATACACATATTCTACGTCATGAAATGAGTACTGGTGAAAAAGAATCTGCAAAACTCGAAATTTTCGATATTCCCTCTTCGCATTCACCAGAGATATTAGTTAAAAAAAAAAAAAAATTCAACTGTGCTCCAAAAGGCCCTAGAAGAGTTAGAATACCCAGGCCTATATGGCAGAGGTCTATGAAGCGTGAATTAGATGATGAATGAGGAATTATTGATTTAAAAGCTCAAGGTAGAGAGGACTGGCAAAATTTGACCGAGACCATTGTTGCCAATAGTCGTAGGAGGAGATGATGATGATGAACTTACTACATCTACCCATTCTCAGAAATGAGAGTTCCTGTGCTTCATGGTGGAATATGTATTGCATTGCAATAAACTGCAACATATGTCGGGATGATCGTTCAGAAATAAAGTAATTGACTGTCGGTGGATATTGCCGTGGTCGCTATTATCTGCAAATGCAATATTGCAGGTCGCTTTTGAGAAGTGGCAATAACCGACATTTCAGAAGGTTGGGACCGAGTGGTAGCTAGTCTATAAGCACAATTGGAATTACAGGGAAATAGCAAAAGGACGTTGTTAATATCGTTTTTATGTTGAAATAGGCGAGATGATGTTTCAACTTGAATACTAGATTGTAAGTTGTAGATTTTAAAAGCAAGAAAACTTCTTTTCACAGATACTCTCGAATAGTTCAAGACTGGAAGGAAGTAATCTATGTAGATCATCTCATTTCAGTCTTAGGATATTCACTACTTCGGTAAATCTGTCTGTCTCTCTCTCTCTCTCTCTCTCTCTCTCTCTCTCTCTCTCTCTCTCTAAGGAATAACAAATGTTGATCACAACAATCTATTCACGCTTAGCAAAAATCAGCCCAGAGGTAACGGATACAAACTGAAATTGAAAAGATACAACACCACTCTATACGGCAATTTCTCTATATACAAAATAGCTAATAGATGCAATAGACTTACAACGGGTGTAGTAAACAGTAATATGGTAAACAAGTCAAGAATAAGTTAGACAAGATCATACGAACTCTCTAAATGCTTAAACTGAATCGCTCTGCACAAAGGCTAAAGTAGTCTCTGCGGGTGGTCTAAAAAGTCTTTGAGAAATCCAAAATCCTTGTAACTCCTCGTAATCTCTCTCTCTCTCTCTCTCTCTCTCTCTCTCTCTCTCTCTCTCTCTCTCTCAATCTATGAAGTTAGGAGTATTAATATATCAAGGGTATTTTTTTATTGCATCAATAATTTGAACAACACGTTGAGGATACATTGAAAAAGTTATCTGAGTGTGATTACGGTTAAACTTACAGGAAATGCAACTCGGCGAGATAAGGATTCACATATCAAATAGAGAAAACCCAAATTATACTAAAGACTCCCTTCTTCATATGAAATATATCAGTTGTATCCGGCACCAGCTTATTCCCATATGTTTCCTGAAATGGATTAATCTAGTTCGCTTTTTAGCAGCGAGTCATATATAATTTCGAGTTACACTTTATTTGAAAGAGAGACCAAATCTTAATCCAATTCCGTACCAGAAAGTGGAGAAGAGTTTTGTACTTTTCATATTATAGAACATTTGTCTGTTAATAGTTAGTATTTTGATATCCCGGTTATCTAAAATAAACTTGATTAATAAAAAATATAAATGCTGAATAAAAGAGAATTCTAATATCTAAATAAACGTACTAGCCTTGGTCATTTCCTATTATATACAATGTCACTTCGACGAGATGTTTGTGAATGTTAAGAATATTGTAGTCTTTATTACATATATATATATATATATATATATATATATAAGTCTAGTACTATGAATCAACGCATTTCTTTTATTCCTTCAAGTCAAAGACACCATTGATAGATTCTTAAATATTCAATGTATTCAAAATAATTATGTAACGTTATATGACAGGAGTTTTGAAGCCATTCCAAGATCTGTCTTGAAAACAATATTCCTGAGGACAATGAATCGTGAAGTGCGAGATGATGAATGGTGAAATATTGATTTGAAGGATTAAGATAGAGACAACTGGCTAAATCTAACCAAGGTCCTTATTTTAATAAACTCTGAAATGCGAAGGCTTACTTCGACTCAAAAAATTAATATATATATATATATATATATATATATATTTATATATATATATATATATATATATATTATATATATATATATATATATATGCATATATATATATATATATATATGCTTTTTCCACTAGCTTCCCGAAATTTGGGAGGTCAACTTATCGTTCGCAACGGTCGCTGGAGTATTTTTCAGAAATCCCCGAAGCAAAAAAGGCACATTTTGTTATCCATTATCTGATATTCTCCAGGTGCACCCAGATGTGACTCATGGTTATATTATGTAAAGATATTCACATAAATTCCCAATGGACAGCAATAACAGGACCCTCTTATAGCGTGGTACGTTTTCCAACCCGATAAACAGGTTGATATTTTCTGAAGTGTATGATAGAAATACGGAAATATATTTCTTGAATATGTACCGCTCTGTATTATTATTATTATTATTATTATTATTATTATTATTATTATTATTATTATTATTATTATTATTATTATTATTATCATCAAGATCTTGATAGGTCAGTTGGTAGAGTCCTCGCAGGCATGGTTTTGGCTGGATAGGCACGGGTTCGAATCTCTGCCAATCCAGAAGCTATTACCATAAAATGGATTACAGTGGCTATATATTCCCAAGATAGAATTTGGTAATAAAAGCCATTGAGGTGTATATTTACACTGATTGGAGTCACGAGTGTTAGGGAGTTGAATTCGTATATATATATATATATATATATATATATATACAGTATATTATATGTATATATATACATACATATAACGGTGATGCACGCAGCAGTAAAATAATTCAGTTTATGTTTAGCTATAAAATGAAATGCCTAATTTCCTCCATAATCTGATATTCTTAATAGCTGTTGTTTCTCCTAGACTAATCTTGGTTGGGATACAACATCATAAGTCTTTTTCAATACACTTTTCCTAATTACCACGACCTGGAATATATGATTACTGGAAATTACCTATTACTGGAGGCGGCAACAACCTTTTTCATCAAAGAAGCTGGCAAATTGCTAGGATATTCCTTCGAAAGTTAATATTATGGATATATAGTGCTTCTTGAGGAATTATTGGTTAAGAGTGTTTATAATTTGTGAGTAAGGACCTAATTAACTATAAATTTATTATAATTGTAATTTTATTATCATTCAAGATAGTATATTTAGTTCAGTTATGTCAAATTACTTAATTTGTTCAACTGACGTATTTTGGTTTTAAGCTTTCTGGAAAATATAAGGAACATATATTATCTTTTATGTTTAATTGGCATGCATCACAGTGACAATAACTAAACGATGAATAATTCTAGAGCAAAGAAAAAAAATATCCCCATATTCAGGAATACTAGAGAGAGAAAAGTTAAAT
>NC_090730.1:180049288-180051514 GCF_036898095.1 Palaemon carinicauda
TAAAAGTACATCTTGCATGATAATGAAAAACAACCCTGCCCCTGCCATGCAAGATGACTTTAAGAAGACCAACGCAGTGTACTGATAAAAATACCCTGTCCAGGAATGTTCTAGCACCTACACCGGGATGATGACAATGCGCCTTTCTAAGAGATTATCTTGCCTCCACCCTCCGGCGGTCCTTGACCACTAAGGATGGAATGTCAAAGCAGGACTCCGTATATACGCCATCAAAACAACACCTGCATTTAAGTTCCCTCTTGACTATGAGCAGAAAACCTTCTTACTGCTCGGTTTGAGTTGAAGGATGTGTTAAACTTAACTCAGCGTAATTTATAATTTTTTGTACAAAAGTAACCATTACTTTGTGCATACTAACAATGTGATAGTGTTTCATACTTTGTACCTATTATCTGTACTTTTATAGTGTGTTGTGATATATTAAAGATTAATTGTGAATGATATGGTCTTCATCACCTTCCTATTGATATGTACCTTTCCCAGTTTCTGTCGGATTGTACAAATGAAGAGAAAAAGATAATAAGGGCAATAGAAAAAGTTAATTAAAAAATTAACGCCACTGAGGTAGCAATCACTTCCAATAATAATAATAATAATAATAATAATAATAATAATAATAATAATAATAATAATAATAATAATAATAACAATAATATTAATAATAATAATAATAATAATAATAATAACAATAGAAGAACATTGATTTTCATCACAGGTATGCTACATTAGAAAAAACAAAACAATATATGAATTTGCTCCATAATATATTATCTCCAATCATTAAGTTTTTCCATATACATAAGCAAATATTCACAGCAAAAATTCGTAAACTCGTTAAAATTCCAAAAGTCTTTAGGTTAGATTGTGTGGAATTTGCATGATCTTGTAAAGGCCTAAACGAAAACTTTTAGAGACAGACAGTTCTGCTCATTAAGTGCAATTTATGAAGAAACTTTTCAAGATACGTAGTGTTAGAACCTCTCTCTCTCTCTCTCTCTCTCTCTCTCTCTCTCTCTCTCTCTCTCTCTTATGTATGGTAATCAGAATGGCCTTTTTCATAACACGTTGTCAACTAGATTTAGTTACAATATGTCTTTTATATGTTAAATGTTAAATGTTCATATTAAGGTCATGTAATTATTATTATTATTATTATTATTATTATCATTATTATTATTATTATTATTATTATTATTATTATCATTATTATTATTAGCTGAGCTACAACCCTAGTTGGAAAAGAAAAAATAAGAAAGAAGAGTGTATCCGAGTGTACCCTTGGTCCAGTGTACTTTAACCCAAGACAGTGCAAGACCATGGTACAGAGGCTATGGCACTACCAAAGACTAGAGATAAATGGTTTGATTTAGGAGTGTCCTTTTCCAACAAGAGATGCTTAACATAGTTAAAGGGCCTCTTCTACACTCGCTCAGAGGAAAGTAGCCATATTAGCATATATTTTGTGTACAAGAAAGAACAGAAGGAATTAGAAATTAGGAGTAGCCTTATCTTGTATGTTTTAGTGCACTTACTTTGCCAAAATCAGGATGCCGTAATCTGATGTACTTCTAGACCGCTTGATAAAAATATCTCCTCAAAATATTCTTTGAATACTAATAATCAGAGACTGTTAAGCAAACCTGTTTTACTTCCAAAGGGATATCGTACAGAAAAGCAAAGTTGTTCAGGTTCTATTACAACTTCCTGTATTTGTGTGTGTATGTGTGTGTGTGTGTGTGTGTGTGAGAGAGAGAGAGAGAGAGAGAGAGAGAGAGAGATTTTCAATTATGGACTTTTGACCCTTTCTCATCCAGGGGACCGCATTCTCTCCTTGATCTCCCTTTGAAGGGTTATCCCATACACCGTCCATCTATATGATGGTCCCTTTACTTCTCTACTACCACCGCCCTATGCCCTCTCTTTCATATATACCCAAGACTTGAAATATATTGCATTTTCTGATGCAATGAATGCCTTCGCCAAAACTGAAGATTTTGCGAGGGATATGTTATACCCCCGTCTGTTTGTTAGTTTATTTATTAATTTCTTTGCTATTCAACTCTACAGAAAAACTACTTGGCCAATTTTGATCAAATTTAGTAGTCATGTTGAATATGACTTTATATGAATCTATAACATTTTGGATAAAATACACCAAAGTAAAAGTACACAGTGGCATTTAGAGCAAATAAAGACTTATTGGCG
>NC_090730.1:180052014-180062014 GCF_036898095.1 Palaemon carinicauda
CATCGATAATGTAAATAAGAAATAGTAATGGGCCAAAGACGGATACTTGAGGTACTCCGCTTGTAACAGCTGCCCACTTTATGGGTTCTTCATTGATTACAGGTCTCTTTGAAGTATATCTCCAGTTGGAAAAAGAGCAACGATAAATTTAAATTTTGTACCAGATTTCAAAATAAGGAAATACTATAATTCTCTGTAATATAGCATACACAAAATATGATAACCAAAGTATATATTCAATGGGAAACAAACCGCCTATAATAGATATTTTTCATAAAGAAGGAAACTGATTTCATATTTTCTCTAGACCTGAAGGCTTCTTTCCCACGCTGATAAAATTAAAAGACGTAATGTCAATGACTTAGAATACTTCCATCTTGTTGTTTAACTGCTCAATTCTTAGTTCATAGTTTAAAGAAAGGTTTTCTCGACGAGTGACCTGATAGGTCCCAGCGCCAGGATATTTATCCCAAAGTTATATATCAAATTGTGGTGGCCTGTCTTTCTTCGATTTACCTTGAACCCAACCTCATGTGATATTTCATGCCTTCCGATAAGTAAGCTTTAAAAGTCGTGTTGTGTTCTGCTAATAAGGACAGCGTCATCAGCATACTCTAGGTGAAAAGTACACAAATATTTTTAGTAACTGTTAGTTAATTTATGTGTAATGTCTGTGTACCTAATATAAGTCTCTATACTATTTCATGTACTAATTTATGTATTTAAGTATTAATTTATATTTCTAATCTATATATTAATTCTATCAATTCAAGATACACTTTCCCTCTGATTCCTTTTGCTTCTCTCACAAAATATCTCTTCTGAGAAATGACTACAGTTTTTTTTCCTCTTTCTCCAAAGTTCCATAAGACGGAGTATGAAAGGAAAAGATGTCTAAAGAATTCCAAAGTTATCTGCAACTTAAAAGAATGTACGTGATGGTAAAAAGTTTTTTGAAAAGTCTTATCAAAACTTCCGATAGATTTTTTCCGCATTTTTATTCCGAGCCGTGTTCTTTTTAAGAGACGTTGGAGTCTTTTTCTTATATTTTCTACGATATTCATATGCTGAGCACAGCTGTTATCAGGAGTCAATTTTTTTTTATAATATTATATCATTTCTTTTAAATTTAGAATATTCAGAAAAATATTTACATCTCCAAAGCATTATATACACTGAAAAAACGCGTGATTTTATAAGAAATTCTCCGTATAATATACTTTCTTCAGCCGTATTTCAGTAAATTACAGGAGACTTTGTTATTTTCTTTTAAGGGTTGGTGAACGTAATATCACTCCTTAACGTCAATATATTCGAGTTTAAAACGGTAAATGCCTGACAACATTTATGCCAAGTTTTTTTTTTTTTTTTTTTTTCCTACGGCCAATTTTTAACAGTGTAATATTATAGAGTCCAAACATAAACCATCAAATTGAAAATATAAATTGATGTTCAATGTTTTTTCACAGGCTGCTAAACAGATCAAAGAATCGTTTAGTAACATTTGAATATTAGCTTCGTATTATTGTGATAATAACACTAATTCTCATTAACTAGGCTGACAGGAGTCTTTTTATAGTTTATATATGACATATCTGTTTTTGACGTTGTTAATAGTTTATATATGACATATCTGTTTTTGACGTTGTTAATAGTTTGTATACGACATATCTGTTTTGACGTTATTACTGTTTTAGAATGATTTATTGTTAACTTGTTCTCATCACTTATTTATTTCCTTATTTCCTTTCCTCACTGGGCTATTTTTTCCCATTGGACCCCTTGGGCTTATATCATATTGCTTTTCTAACTGGGGTTGTAGTTTGGCTAATAATAATAATAATAATAATAATAATAATAATAATAATAATAATAATAATAATAATAATATTAATGAGGTAGAACTGTGAAGCATATAACCGAACATTTGTGTACAAAATGAAATACCATTCTATTTCTGTTATTTTTTTTTTTATTCCATTCCTTCCATCTGGATTATCCTTCTGTTTCTCCTTAGCTATTACTTCATATCCTTGTCTCAATTGTTTGTCCTTTTCTATCATTTTGTCTTAATAAATTAACCAGATAAACATATTTTATTCATCCCCTCTACCTTCGAAGGAAGGACCTATCTTTTACATTCTTTGGCAAAAACCATTATTATTATTATCATCATTATTATTATTATTATTATTATTATTATTATTATTATTATTATTATTATTATCATTCACTCGATAAATACACTTGATATAACACCAATGTATCCTAAAATCACAACAGAATATCTAAAAGTGTTCTCTAACTGCGATATATATTTGTAAACTTGCCTTTGAACATTGGATTTTCGATGACTTTCTCGCAGCAACAGTACGAAGACTGATATATCTTTCTAAACCTGCCTTAGAACCGCAGGTTAGAGGTTTGTCTCTCAGCCATAGCACAAAGCTCTTGACTGTATTCACAACACTACCGCACGGATGCTTCCACAGATTCTAACTCTTGACTGTATTCACAAAACTACCGCACGGATGCTTCCACAGATTCTAACTCTTGACTCTATTCACAACACTACCGCACGGATGCTTCCACAGATTCCAGCTCTTGACTGTATTCACAAAACTACCCCACGGATGCTTCCACAGATTCCAACTCTTGACTGTATTCACAAAACTACCGCACGGATGCTTCCACAGATTCCAACTCTTGACTGTATTCACAAAACTACCGCACGGATGCTTCCACAGATTCCAACTCTTGACTGTATTCACAAAACTACCCCACGGATGCTTCCACAGATTCCAACTCTTGACTGTATTCACAAAACTACCGCACGGATGCTTCCACAGATTCTAACTTCATTGTCCACAGAAACTAATACAAAACTACAAAACCGAGATGTGAAGGAAAACAACCAAGCTGTCAAATAACAAGGATTAGATAGAAGTCTTTCTTTCACTTGAAGTTACTATATAAAGATGTTTGTTGGTCCATGAATTCATTCATACGCTAGATAATAGATGGCATGGCTGTATGTATGCTCCAATATACATATTCAAACACTATTGTTTAAAAAAAACAAATTATTGTGTTAAAGTACATTTGCAAAGGCCACATTTTTAACAAAAGTCTTTTTCATAATCAGTGATAATTTTTTTTAGACTTGATAATCATGAAATTTTTTTTTTTTTAGAAGTTTAAACTATTCCATTATTATATTACTATACTCATAAACCATGATTACTGAATGATGATAAAATGATTCAATATAATTTTGAACAAATAAATTTGAATTTCTTTCAATAACTTGTGATTGCCTATGTGGTAAAATCCCTGACTGATAATCACCAGACAGGGGTTCGAGTCCCTCTCAAACTCTTAAGTTCCTTTGGTCACTGCAACCTCACCATCCTTGTGAGCTGAAGATAAGGGGCTTGGTGGAGCCTAAATGTATATCTGCTGAGTCACCAGCAGCCATTGTCTGGGCCCCATTGGTCCAAGCTTGGGTGGAGAGAGGGCTTGAGTGCTGATCAAAGGCATATATGGTCAGTCTCTAGGGTATTGTCCTACTTGATAGGGCAATGTCACTCTCCCTTGCTGCCTTTGCCATATGAACCCCTATGAAATCTTTATCTTGGAAAAAAAACGGTCGATCTCTACTAATTTCTTAGGCAGAGAGAGAGAGAGAGAGAGAGAGAGAGAGAGAGAGAGAGAGAGAGAGTTTAGTCTTTCTAACACTAAGTTCATTCTCACAGAAATATCTAGAATTTACTGCCTATAATTCGCACAGGATCGCATGCTTGATGTTCTAAGAGAGAAGCTAAGGCGAAGATTGGGTTGGAGGAAGTATCAGACATACTGAGTAAATACAATTATCGATTGAGCATACGAGTATACAGCGACAGCCGATGTATCACTGATGTAAAAAGTAGAGCTTTCTAGCTTTTGATCTTAGCAACAAAGTTGTAGTAGCAACAGCAACAACAACAATAGCAACAACAACAACAACAACAACAATAACAACAATGGCAATATGACAGATATTTACTCCTTTGGTTTTAACTTGATCAAGATAAGGAATATGTTCTATAAATCTTAACATTTCCACCCCAAATAGATTTCACCGAAATGTGATTAGCAAAATCTTGTCAAAAAACAACCTCTTCAAGCATTACTAAATGATATTTGTGGCATCTCATACAAGATAAAAATAAAACTGGTGGAAAACCAACAGATTAATTATATCTTACCCCTCCCTCCTAAAAAAAAAAAAAAATAAACTGAAATATTATCAGTAATACCGGACCGCCACCTAAAAAAAAAAGAAAAAAAAAAACAATATAGGCATTTGTGAATGGTTTTTGTGGCATAACACAGAAGAGAAAAAGAAAACAGGTGAAAACTAAAAGATTGATGAAATATTAAACCTTACCAAGAAAAATAGTACTGAAATATGATTAGCGGAACCTGGCCCTCAAAAAACTCTAAAGTCATTCCAAAGTGGTGCCTGTGGCATCTGACAAAAGAGAAAAAAACAAAAAAGGCGGTTTCAATTGGCGTCTGTATAATCCCACCTGCCTCATCAAGGGAACTACCGCATGATTAAGGGTTGAATATTCAATGAACTTTAAAACTTTGTGGCTAGGGAGACTTACAGCGGTTAACTTTGGCAGTAAATCTTAGGCAAAAGCCTTTAATCATAAGATACCTACCATTGGCCCTTTCCCTCTACTTTCAGTGGGGAATAATTTTTGAAGAGCAATAGGGGAGTGTAAAATTTGTATAGAATTACTTTTTATTTAATTTTGCCAATATGTAATAAATGTATTATTATTATTATTATTATTATTATTATTATTATTATTATTATTATTATTATTATTATTATTATTGTTGTTGTTGCTGTTATTATTATTACTACTAGCTAAACTACAACCTTAATTGGAAAAACAAGATGCTATAACCCCTAGGGCTCCAACAGCAAAAAAATAAAATAGCCCAGTAACGAAAGGAGATAAGGAAATAAATAAACCATGAAAATAGTAATGAAAAGTTGAGATAAAACATTTAAAAACATTAACGATATTAAAACAGATATTCCATATATAAACTATAAAAAGACTTATGTTAGCCTGTTCAACATAAAGATAAAAGAAATGGCTGCAAGTTCGAACTTAAGAAGTTAATGATTAAGAAGATTTCGTAAAATGTGTATTTCAGACAAGAAGGCGCCTTTTAACACATTTTGGATAACATCATTGAAGAGAGTTTTTTCTTTTTTGTTCTAATGGATTTCAATACGTTGTAAAACACAAATGAAAAGAGAAAAATTGAAAAAAATCTCAAACTGTCGGTCCCACAAAAGATAGGTTTTAATAAAAAAAAAAAAAAATAAACTTTGTATGAAAAATACATGATTTTTTTTTCACAAGATTATTCTTAATATTTATAAGTGTGTAATAATTATATATATTATTTTTTAATTATTATATATAAGTGTAATATTTTTGAATAGTATCATTATATGTGTAATAATTTTGAATAGCACCATTAAAATGAAATATTTATAAGAAAAAAAAAAATATACTAGAAATAAACATATTTACAATTAGTTATGAGAATATTTTTCGACTGTGTATGAAAGGATCTGTCGATTATATACCTATGATGAAAATGTTCGTTTTGTCACTTAAACATTTGCCGTATGTCGGTAAAATACAGTCAAAGGTTATATTACTCTATTTTGTAATCATCTTTTCACGGTAGGTGACTTTAATATCACTCCTTTACGTCAATCTAGCCGTTTTTAAAACGGCATGAGCCTGAGGACATTCATTACAGGATTTTTACCGTTTTCACGGCAAATTTTCAACACTAATATGATCCCTGCTTTATATTCACACAAAGTTATATATCATATACACCACAAATAAAAGCCTAGACAGCTTGTTTCACTCATCATCAAAATGGGTTGACATATCATGTCAAATTCAAATTAATTATTTTATTTCACGGATGCGACCGACGAACATAGCTCAGTGAATATGAGTGTGGATGCTGGCCAAGACAGGTGTCTATTTAACAACCTGATAGGACTGACGACCGTGAACAAGCTTGGAAATCTGCCAGAAACATTTGATCATTTCAGGTGTTCATAGATGAATCATAACCGCAGGAGTATTGATAGAGGTCGATGGAATGGATTTATCAATTTAATATCTATTAAACTTTCATTTGGTTTATTATTGCAAAAGGATAATACGTTCAGTGAAAGGGACGATTAATATATATTAAACTTCCTTTCGCTTTATTATTGGAAAAGGATAACACGTTCAGTGGAAGGGACACTTATTATATATTAAACTTCATTTCGCTTTGTTATTGAAAAAGGATAACACGTTTAGTGAAAGGGACACTTAATATTTATTAAACTTCCCTTCACTTTATTATTGGAAAAGGATAACACGTTCAGTGAAACGGAAACTTAATATATATTAAACTTCCCTTCGCTGTATTATTGGAAAAGGATAACACATTCAGTGAAAGAAACACTTAATATTTATTAAACTTCCCTTCGCTTTATTATTGGGAAAGGATAACACGTTCAGTGAAACGGACACTTTATAAGCAAACCTTTCAATCAACGTTCACAAAGTATGTAACTTGATTAATGAATATCTCCACGGATTAAAGACAGCTCCTAAAGGACCGAGGCACGAGGTCAGGTACATTGCCCTAGCAAACAGAACAGTGACCTAGAGTATGACCCTTGTACTAAATAAAAGTTTAAATATGTGGGATTCTGTCTATGTTCTTTTCCATGAATCCAAAAGCTTTATTTTGAGAGAGAGAGAGAGAGAGAGAGAGAGAGAGAGAGAGAGAGAGAGAGATTATATAAAAAAAACTTAATTCTCCTGTAAGGTTTACAAACGAACCCTTATGATTAAGTTCAATGCTATTTTGGTGACCAATTGCCTTCTTTTTATAGTATAAATTCAAAATATTAATTTTAATACTACGATTCTACAGAAAATAAAAGTATAAAATTAAACAATAGTAGTATTTCCCTGCAGTTAAGGTTACCTTTTAGAAACAGAAATAAAAAAAAAAAAAAAAAACATGTATCTCAAGTTACACTGTTAAGAAAAAATAAATTTTTAGAAATTCTTCGTAAAAATATACTGCTCTCTGCCGTATTTCAGTAATATACAGGCGACCGTAATTTTTCCCTTCTTCATTATTATCTTTCGCTTGTTGGTGACTGTAATATCACTCCTTTACGTCAATATACCGTTTTTAAACAGTAAAAGCCTGGCAACATTTTTCTTACGATTTTTTTTATTCTATTACATCTTTAATTTCAAATTCCTTAACAATTCATAGCCCACATTTGTCCTCAAAGAAAAGAACAGAGTTAAGACGACACGATATACAAATAAAATTGTTTTATTTTCCTTTGAGCAATGACCCACGTAACACAGGAAGATCAATAGATATAAACCAGCTGAGTGGAATGGGACAGACGTGAAATTCCCACAGTGTGATAGACTTATCAGGAGGATGGAGAGATAAGGATATAACCTGCCAGTACGAAGGGTGGTATCAACAGTGTATAACAATAGATGTGAGAGAGAGAGAGAGAGAGAGAGAGAGAGAGAGAGAGAGAGAGAGAGAGAGATCTACTTGAAAACAGTGGTAGTATCTCAACGGATGTCTGGTGCCCTATCCATCCTACCTACCTATCTACAAAGCACACGAATAAAATTATCGAAGAAAATATGGTTTAGTGGACAGAAAAAATCCATAGCTAAAGAGTCTCTTTTACATAAATATCTCTATTAACAAAGATTCAGTTAGTAGTGATATTAATCGGTAAGCTAAAATTGAATTTATTCATCTACATGTTTATGAAGAAATACACAATTCATGTCAGTAAACAAGTTGGTATTAACAAAGGTCATCTGTCATAATGGAAAAGATAGTGACGGATAGAATAACTGGCTTCGAGAGAATAAAAATAATCCTGACTTTCAATTTCCTGCCAGGAGGTGGTTTTTAAATAAAGAAGGGATTTTATATTGAATGAACAAACAGTGTCTCATTTGTATGCTAGCACTTATATATATATATATATATATATACATATATATATACATATATATATATATATAAATATATATATATATATATATATATTTATATCTATATATATATACATATATACATATATATATATATATATATATATACATAGAAAAATCAGGCTTAAATATCAGTCGAATACAACAAACGAAAACGGTTTATTTGTGAAAAATAAATAAATTCCAATAAAATTCTTTTAAAGTTCCGAATCACCTTTAAAATACAGAAATATACATACCATACCTTAACAAGTGTATGGAGCACCTGTTTAAAGCTGTCAACTAGAAATTGACAAAAGAACATTATGAGAAAAAACGAAGAGATCACCATTGTCAAAAGGAAAACCAAAATCTTATATGAAAATATTCAATGAGGGAAACAGATCACCAACCTGGAACATCCGGGAACAACACCCTGTCATTAGAATGACACAAAAGCCCCTTATGGACTTAATTGGTTGTAAGAAGCTGTTTTTAAGTCGAATTGTCTTTAAGTTAAATTTTGGCATAGAGTACGCCTAACCTGAACCCCATGCCTATGATTTCCAGCTACAAAAGTAAAAAAATAATCGGGTTTCATATGAATTACATATCAGGTTATTACAATTGTCGTTTTGCTTACTGTAATAAATTATACGATACTGTTTTATTACAGGATTCCTTTATCGTATCCCAGTTATTTTCAGTTAGAATTGTGTTTGTATCTACGAGTCTTTATGACTTAAGGACCTTCTGTATAAGAGATGGTTGGGGAATGTTGAAATGGTGCAGAAAGCGATGATGAATTAATCCCTTGGGCTGAAAAATGACCGGTCGACTTCCTCTCAAATCAAGCGACAGGAAGGAAGAACTAGAAACTGAATTAGCAGCTGGGGGAGACTAACAAGTCTATGGTAGTTACCCGAATAGAAATCAGACGACTTGGAAAAAAAGAAGAGTGAGATTTTCAATGGTCAAAGGGTATGACTAAAAGATGTAGGGATGCTCTCTCTCTCTCTCTCTCTCTCTCTCTCTCTCTCTCTCTCTCGCTCTCTCTCTCTCTCACACCAGATGCTAGAAAACTAATTTCTAAACACGGCATGAATGTTACTACAAAATCTTCTTTGGTTGTTTCTAATTAAACACCATCTCTTAGAATTAGAAAATAGTCGGCACATGATTACTGAAAATTAGGCAAATAAGAGAGGCATATGAGATGTAAGCCCCGTGGAAATATTTTGAAATAGAAAGATATATTTCATATTTTAAAGCTGTTTTTACTTCCTCCTTCAAAGAGGCTTATGATATATTTTTCTATAAATTGAAGTTTTTAATTCATCTTTTTCTTCTCTTGATGTGCCAATTGCAACTCTGGTGTAATCAATTTTTTCCTCTGAGTAATCATGAACTTCGTGTACATTCAGAATTGAAAATTGAAGTTCGTTTCCTTTGTCTGTTTTTTATTTCTTTGTTTTAACAGATGATTGGTTCTCTGACGTAGTTGACGAGAGAGAAAAATTGAATATCAATTTCAACATCAATCGCAGATATATTGTTTGACAGATTCTTTTGAAGCAAGTTAGAAATTTTAATTAAGAAAGATATATTTATCCTTTTTCATGAACAGTAAAGGAAAAATTAAAGGGAGAATATCCTCACCATCTCCTCCTACGCCTATCGACACAAAAGACCTCGGTTAGATTTTGCCAGTCATCTCTATCTTGAGCTTTTAAATCATTAAAAAAAAATCTGATAGCGGAATAACGTAACTTTATATGCCTGAGAGGGAAGGGAGTTAGTTACTTCTTGAAACTGTAAAACATGTGAGTCTAATAGGGAAATATGAGCATTGTTGGTTTAGGCATTAAGTCTTTGTTATG
>NC_090730.1:180067014-180069514 GCF_036898095.1 Palaemon carinicauda
GGTGCAAGGTTGAATGTCATGTTGAATGGAGAGTTACTTGAGGAGGTGGATCAGTTTAAGTACTTGGGGTCTGTTGTTGCAGCAAATGGTGGAGTGGAAGCAGATGTACGTCAGAGAGTGAATGAAGGTTGCAAAGTGTTGGGGGCAGTTAAGGGAGTAGTAAAAAATAGAGGGTTGGGCATGAATGTAAAGAGAGTTCTATATGAGAAAGTGATTGTACCAACTGTGATGTATGGATCGGAGTTGTGGGGAAGGAAAGTGACGGAGAGACAGAAATTGGATGTGTTTGAGATGAAGTGTCTAAAAGAGTATGGCTGGTGTATCTCGAGTAGATAGGGTTAGGAACGAAGTGGTGAGGGTGAGAACGGGTTCAAGAAATGAGTTAGCGGCTAGAGTGGATATGAATGTGTTGAGGTGGTTTGGCCATGTTGAGAGAATGGAAAATGGCTGTCTGCTAAAGAAGGGGATGAATGCAAGAGTTGATGGGAGAAGTACAAGAGGAAGGCCAAGGTTTGGGTGGATGGATGGTGTGAAGAAAGCTCTGGGTGATAGGAGGATAGATGTGAGAGAGGCAAGAGAGCGTGCTAGAAATTGGAATGAATGGCGAGTGATTGTGACGCAGTTCCGGTAGGCCCTGCTGCTTCCTCCGGTGCCTTAGATGACCGCGGAGGTAGCAGCAGTAGGGGATTCAGCAGTATGAAGCTTCATCTGTGGTGGGAAATATGGGAGGTTGGGCTGTGGCACCCTAGCAGTACCAGCTGAACTCGGCTGAGTCCCTGGTTAGGCTGGAGGAACGTAGAGAGTAGAGGTCCCCTTTTTTTGTTTTGTTTCTTTGTTGATGTCAGCTACCCCCCAAAATTTGGGGAAGTGCCTTTGGTATATTGATGGATATATATGTGTGTGTGTATATGTATATATATACATTTATGTATATATATAAATATAAATATATATATATATATATATATATATATATATATTTAATATATATATATATTTCGGTAAAATACACAGCAGTATATTATCAAGTTTATGTTTAGCCATAAAGTGAAATGTCCAATTTCCTTCATAATTTGATATTCATAATAGCTGCTCGTTCTCCTAGACTAATTTTGGTTTGGATATAACATCATAAGACTTTTTCAATACACTTTTCCTAGTTACCATGACCTGGAATATATAATTACTGGAAATTACCTTTTACTGGAGGTGGCAACAACGTTTATCATCAAGGAAGCTGGCAATTTGCTAGGATATTAAATCGAAAATTAATATTATGGATATATAGTGCTTGCTTAAGGAAATATTGGTTGAGTTTGTTTATACTTTGAGAGCAAGGACGTAATTAACTATAAATTATATTATAAAGGTAATATTATTATTGTTGAAGATAGTATATTTGGTACTGTTATGTTAAATTATTAATTCTGTTCATCTGACGTATTTTGGTTCTATGTTTTCTGGATGTTATATTAACGTATATTATGTTTTAGGTTTAACTGATAAGTGTGAGAGGAGTGTGAGGAATGATAATTAATCGATGCATTTTTTCTTGAGCAAAAAAAAAAAAAAGAAAAATATCCTACTTTTAAAGAACACAATAGAGAGAAAAGCTAAATTTTAAGAAGTTAAATGTAAGAATGGACCAGAGAAATCTAAGAACATCAACAGCATTAGAAAAATTCAGTCGATACAGACTAACACCTCCCTTAGTACTGTGCATTTCTTTCAGATATTTGTATAAATCTTCGACTGCCGACTACATTTGCTACTGGATATAAAAATTATCAATTTAAATTGCAATAAATAGCTATAAGAAACGTTTTTTATAATGAACATATCCAGCCAAAGGGAAAGTCTTAAGAGCTAGACATGCAAAATGTATTCATCACAACACAATAAGAAATTCAGATTACCTAATTGAGTGGTGTTTTCGTCACGATCTAAAGACGTATAGCGGCGTCGTCGTTGTAATACAGCTATGAGATGAGACTATTTGATTTGCACTGACTCTCATAGGTGCCATTTTAACTAGGAAAAGTTTCCTACCAGCTGATTGCTTAGATTTATTTTGGACAACAAATCAGCTAGTAGGAAACTTTTCCGAACTAAAAGGGCACCCCTGCAAGTCAGTACAAATGTCTTATATATATATATATATATATATATGTGTGTGTGTGTGTGTGTGTGTTTATTTCAATTTGCATTTGATTTTGTCCCGGATTAACAATTATCATCATTGTAATTCTAAAATATGAAATTTAAGATAAACCTCAGTTTCATTTGGCCTTTAATACCTCATTACCATCCAACTCAAGAGTTCTCTCATTAAGTTGTATTAATCATAACAGCTGACAGGCCATTAACTGGGAAACATATTCGTGAGACTGATATGATCATTTTCATAAGTGAATACAATCTACCTTTTGTACCCTGATGTGATTAAACTAATTACTACCTCATCTATATGCCAAGAACTTCAGGGGAAATATTTTCTCCT
>NC_090730.1:180082014-180084710 GCF_036898095.1 Palaemon carinicauda
TCCTTTTTTACTTATCCAAAGGTTTTTAATATGAAAAAAATATTCAAAATTTAGGTAGTGAACATTTCTCACAAACTTTCTTTTGCTACAATATGATAATTAAGTACAAAATGACGTTTCATACTTAATAAGACCTTGTTTTCATTACGAGAGAGAGAGAGAGAGAGAGAGAAGAGAGAGAGGAGAGAGAGAGAGAGAGAAGGCGACTCGGTTCTCTGATCCATTATATTAGCTATTATTCCCAATAACTGCAATGGCTTCTCGTCTGGCTTTCATGGCTTGTCAGTGTCATAATATCTCCATTTCAGGCAGGCTTGCCAGGTAGGCCTTTTTCAGGACAAACCCCTCAATTTTGGCACTTTTTCCGTGCCAAATATCTGAATTTGGCCTTTTTCTCCTGTTTCTACTAATAGTTTGGCATTTTAAGCTTCTGTTGTTTAAAAGTTCACCTTTTCTCATTTGTAAAACCTGGCAACCCTGATTTCAGATACGACCTCTTAAACCCTGGCAAAGCAAACGAGAATGGCTTCCAGACGAAACCTCTCTCAAGTTGATATAAGATAAGATATTTGAGCAAAGACATTCAAACGAGAATTTATCCCAGAAAATAAAAACAAACTGAAAGTTGGTGTAGATATTTTGTTTTATAATCATACATTAAACTATAAATAATATGATAAATAGTTGAAGTTATTATTCATTTTACCTTGACCTTTAACCTTAACAAGTAATAATTGGTGTGGGTTTTGTACATTTAAATATGAACCAGGTTTCAAGTCTCTTTGACAACGATGTCCAAACTTCCAAACTTATGGCGGATTACGTGAATTGGAAAATTTCCTTTACCATTGACCTTGAGCTTTGACCTTGACCTTTGACCTTAACCTTTAACATTGATATTTAACCTTGACCTTTCACCTTGACCTTCCAAAATTTAATCATTTAAAGTTTTCTACATTAGAGTTAATCCCTGTAATTTTCAGTACTCTACGATTGAAATTGTGGTAGCTGTTCACAAACACAAAAACACAAAAAGGGTGTAAAACATAACTTCCTTCCAACTTCGTTGGTATAAAAGACTAGAAATAGATGCAATAATTAAATATTAATTAGGAAACAAAATGCACGGTGCTAAAAAAGGAATAAAGAAAATATAAAACAAGAAGAAAAACACGGGACAGAAAAATATGTTCCATAAAAGGTTGAAATCTCGGACAGACCGAGACTTTTCAAACATTTTCCAAAAATTCTGACCTTAACGTAGCAAGATGCTGAATGCTAAGTAGAGACGTATACAATTCTGTCGGGCAAATATTGGCAGGCTTTGGAGAAATTCGCGCATCGTGTAAACTAGAACATTTTAGACTCGTTTTGTTTTCTCATTCCTTCCACGTTAATTATTACTTGTGACAATTTCTTTTATTTGCTCAAATTTTTAGATATTTTTCTTTATATTTTAAGTTTTTAAAATATCGCTCGTGAATGACAGATGCAAGGGAAGCTGACATTGCCCTATCGAGCCGGATAATGCCCAAGAGACAGACCATATATATGATCAGCGCCCAAGCCTCTCTCCACCCAAGCTAGGACGAAGAAGGGCCAGACAATGGCTGCTGATGATTGAGCATATAGATCTTGAGGCTCCTCCTAACCACCCACCCTTAGCTCACAAGGAGGGTGAGGTTGCTGCGACCAAATAAACTAAAGAGTTTGAGCAGGACTGGCGTTAACCAGTCAAAAATTATTGACGCAGTCTGACTGTTGAACCTGCGATAGGATAGCTAATTGATATTCCGATAAATTCATGTATGAAACATCTTGTTATGTTTATTTGAAGCTGAATTTCAATGCAAAAAAAAAATCAAATTTAACGAAAAAGATATATTTTCTTCACTTTTCCAAGTTATAAATATTGCAATTTCTTTGTGGCTGGAATTCTCATGGGAATAAAGAGAAATGCTTATTCGCATTACTTTTCTTTCTTGTAAAATTTTTTTCCAGCAATCTCCTCTGAAAGGCCTCCTTAATGACCTGATTCTTGGGAATGGTAGAAATTCACATTCCTGAATGCTGGATATTTGCGCATTCAATTTCAGCGCCGGAACCGCAAGTGATTTTCGTAAGCACAGGTCTTTTGGGTGTTTCTGCTGCGGAATATTCTCACGAATCCCCTGGGTCATAGTACAGAAGAATACATTGTTTATGACATTTGCTCCAGCTTTGATGTTAACTGCGAATATGAGGATTGGAAGTGATATGAAGATGAAAAGTTATATAATTTTTAGATGCATGATATCATACAATGAAGGTATCTTAAGTAGTCATTCTTGCAGTCTTAAAAAAATCCGTTTTAGTTGTGACAAATAGTAAATAATGTTCTTACGATTTTATTTATTTGTTTGTTTCGCTTCGCTTTACTGAATTCGAGATTTTACTTTGTAAAATTGGCTCGTTATTGTTTTAGAAAAATTTACATCATTATCAATCTGATTCACTAATTCAAATACAACGAAAAAATTCAGTTTTACCTTTTTCAGTCATCCTTCACTTCTATTTGTAAATCATTAATAAAACTATATAAAAGTATATATATATATATATATATATATATAGTAATATATATACATATATGAGAGAGAGAGAGAGAGAGAGAGAGAGAGAGAGAATTTTGATGAAACGTATATATGAGAGGTAAA